>NC_020406.1:1130447-1136629 GCF_000321355.1 Plasmodium cynomolgi strain B
TTTTTTTTTTTTTTTCCATTCCTACCATTCTCTCCCCTCTGCAGAAAAATCCCTGAACTGGATTGCACCCCTTCCTGCGCCACACCCAATCAGGTGTAGAGTCCCCACCAACGTTTTCAGCAGACGCAGAAAGGGGAAAAGTGGAAGCCCCTGATGGGGGGAACTCCCCAGTGGTGATTAACAAGGGTGGGTGAACAGATGGACGGGTGGATGGCTCGCTGGATGGCTCGCTGGATGGCTCGCTGGATGGCTAGCTGGCTGGCTCGCGTCCCCTCTGAAGAAGTTCCCCCCCGATTGGGGGGGCACATTTGGTACATTTCACCATCGGGGTGACGCAAAAAGGGAGCAATTCCCCCCCGGATTAGTGTGCACCAGAATGGGTAGTCCTCCACCAGAATGAGTAATACACCACAATGGGTAATACTCCATCACAATTTCAAAACTTCGAACGTTTTCTGCCCGCACGACGAAAAAATGATCTCATGAAATTGATCACAACAAACGTGGCAAATTAATGCACCACATGGAGAGTAGAGAGGGGTCTCGAAAAAACAGGAAGGGGGATGCATTTTTTCCCCTTTCTTACGTGTCTGCCTCTTCCCTGCGTGCACCCCACTAAGATGGTCGAGGAACTCCCTCGCCACTCTCATACCACCCACGGTGAAAATGATTCACCATGCGAATAAAATAAACACAAAGAAAATCCAACCAATCCTGCGATAATAGCTTCTCACCAAATGGGATGTGAACCATGTGAATTAATTTCTTGATTAGGGAAACTGTTAGCAGCATGGCTAGACAGATACAGTACAGGAGGCAAAGAAAGATCGATCTGTCCAGTAGGTAGGAATCAATGATGGCAATTAAAATTACTAACAAGGAGACTCCCACCATCCACATTCTGTTCTTTTCTATCCACTCGTAGGACCGGTTCCTGTTGCTCCATCTGTTCAAGTAGGTTTTTTCTTCCGTTGTTATTCCCCCTCTGGAGGTACCCCTCACAATCTTGTGGCAGGTTTCTACTCTCCTTCTCCACCCCACCAATAAGAATTTCCTTCTTCCGTCGTTGACTCCATAAGGATGATGCCCCTTTGCCATAAAATCACGGGCGAGGTGAATGTAGCTGCGGCCGCGGGGGCATCCATGGGTGGAGATCCTCCCATGATTGGAAGTCCTCCCATGATTGGAGATCCTCCCATGAGTGGAGATCCTCCCATGAGTGGAGACCCTCCCATGAGTAGAGACCCTCCCATGAGTGGAGATCCTCCCATGAGTGGAGACCCTCCCATGAGTAGAGACCCTCCCATGAGTGGAGATCCTCCCATGAGTGGCCTTTCCCCTGCCATTCGACTGCCAGAACCGTTTCATCACCCCCCGCATGGTGAACCATGCCTCGCTTCCCAAATAGACCACACCTCCTTTGCCCCTGTTCCACGTCACGTCGCTCTTGGTGGAGCTCCACGAGCGAAGCATGTGTATGGACTCTTCCTCCGTAGTATCATCTCCGACGGGGTATCTCACCCCCCAAGGGGTCGTCTCTCCGGTCTTTCCAACGCTCGACAGTTGTATCCACCCCCCTTGGTTAATAACACCCCTCCTAGTTGGACGTCCCACCTCTGTTCCTTTTTTCTTCATCCCTAAAGGGAGGGGTTCCCATATCAGGGGAGGGAACTCTCTACTTGGATTGTTGCTCTGTTGGGGCGAACACTGACTTGAGCGATGATCACCCTGTTTGGCGATGCTTCCCATCCGGGGGGACGCCCCTTTGCTTTGTTCATTTGGAGAGCTCCCCGTCAGCTGGCCTTCCTCCCCTAGTGCGTCACCATCCCCTATTGCGACGCCTTCCCCAAGTGTGCCATCCACAGTGACGTATATCACGTGTGTCTTTCTGTGCACGTAAAATTTTGTGAGTCCTGCATAAGGGAGGTTCGTATCAAATGTGTTGGTGAAGGGGTGTAAACGGCACTGCGCCGATTGGGTGAGTGAAATGAAGAGCGGAGAAGGCCTTCCCATCTCGCGACGCTTCTTTTTTTTTTTCACTTCTTTTTTTACTCTCATGACTTGGGTAGATCTCGTTTAAGGGGGAACCTCCATGGAGAGTAATTTGATCTCCTCCCTGAAGTTGTAAATCCTTCCTGTTGGTGTGAGTCTCCACCCTCTTGTCCATCCTGTTCCATGGGAATGCTCCTCTCCTCCTCTGTGTGTTAACCGTGGACGGGCCATGGTGGGTCACCCCCCGGATGTAGACACCAACGTGGGGGAAAGCTCCAAAAAAGTTTAGCCCTTCTGATGAGTTAGCTTGTGTGGTGGTGTCATTAGTGTAACGGTTTTCGTCGCCATGGAGGTGGACCTCAAATAGGGGATCCTCAAATAGGTAACCATCGCAGAGGAGCCCACCGACTCGGCTTTCACTTCCCCCCTCCACGGATAAAAAAGCAGCACTGGAGTCGTCCCCCTCTGCACACATATCATCATGGCGCATTACAATCAGCTCATTTCCCCCTCTAAAGAAATGCCAACAGAACGAGGAGATGAAGGCTTCCCCACTCTGTGAGATGCTCTCCTGCCTCGAGAGGAGGTGACTTAGAATGTGACTCGTTGCGGAAGACAGTCGATCGAGGAAGTCTTGGAAGGAACGGACAGCACGACCAATCCATTTGACACTTATAACTCCTATTTCGTCTACCCACTCGTCATATAAAGTAAAGCGTGAATAAACATCTGCCAATTCGTGAACGAGTCGCACATGGACAGTAGGTGCAACTCCACTGAGATGCATTCTCTCCAGGTAGCCACACAAGTTTTCAATTATGATTTTCCTCCACAGGGGGGTGACCACTCGTTTGGAGAGTCCCCCCCTCAGTGCTTCTTCCATCTCTACACGGAGGAATCCCCTTTTAAAATTTTTTTCAAATTGGACAGCCTCACCAAAATGGTACCTTTCCAACACCGCGCTGTCTCTCCCGTGTCTCATGAAAAGCGGGAGACATAGAGTCAGGTGAGTGGACTCCACATGGACCAGTGCCGTCCTTCTGTACATCCGATGGATCTCCAGCGCGACTGGTGAAGCGTCGTCTCTTCGTTTGGAACCCCTTCGATCATTGGGTATTCCTTTTTTCGAGGTTCTCCCCTTGCTTGTTTCGTTCTCACTTCCCATCACATCTGTGGTTTCTTCCAAGCAGAGAGGACTCCCCCCCAACTGCAGCAGTCCCTCCGGGTTGCGCTCCCCTGTTTCTTCCTCCCCCCTGAACAGTGTATCAGACCAACTCTTTTTCTCTCCCCCCAACTGCATCTCTTCCATCGTCTGTATGGATTTGCTTACCATAAGGAGTGCTGATTTGTTCGTTTCTCTTTCTTTTATCGGTCCGGACTTGGGAGGGGCGATTGATTTATCCACGTAGTGCTTATCGAGTGGGGATATCTCCACCATGTGGTTCACCACCTTTTTTTCCTCACCATTGTTGTCCCTCTCCGATGTGTGTGTTCCATCCGGGAGGGGGCCTCCAGCCCTGTCACTCTGAACGGCGCACTGTGTCCTACTTGACGTGTCTCGGGGGCGCTTCGGCACCAACTTTGTTATCCTCGCGGCGGGGGGCTTCTCAAGGGCGCCCCTCTCCTGGCCGCCCCTCCCGCTGGTCGCCTTCAGCTCCCCCCCCTGCCTGCCCCCAGCGAAGTAGGCGCCTTTCCGTCTGACCACGAGCTCCAGCTCCTCTTTCCTTTTCGCAAGCAAAACTTTATCCGCCTCCAGCAAATGAACCCTCGTCCTCAATCTATGCACAACACACTCGTACTTCTTTATCTTATCCTTGTCCCTTTTTACATCCTCAAAGCAAGCCCTAACTCTTTCGTACTCTTCCCTGCATTCTTCACTCCTTTTTATTTTCTCCAAATATTTTTCCACTTTTTTTTCCAACTCTTTTTTTAACTCTCTGCTTTTTTCTTTATACTCCTCAAACTGTTTACTCACATGACATAATTTTCGGAACACCTCCTTCCATCTGAGGAGAGACAATCCCAAGTGTGTGTAAGTTAGATATAAAAGGGACGTAATTAAGTTGATGTTTTTCTTTATCACTCGATCATTTTTCGTTTGACTAGCTTTTTCCATTTGTTTAAAAAATTTTTCGCATACTCTTTTCACATTTTCTTTTTCCAATGCTTGTTCTATATCGTCTATGTTGTATTGATGCTTGTCCTCCTCGTTCATAGTGAAGAGAACAGACTGCATTTCTTCTACATGGGGGCAACTCCTATTGCATTTATTGGGACTGTTCCGATAGGATCGATTATTTGTATAATTTGTAGCAAAATTATTTTCCCCATTTGAGTACTTACTGAAGCGGATTTTTTTTCCCTCTTCGTCGTCACTCTCTCCACTTGTAGAGTTAGAATTGGACGAAAGGTCTTCCTCCTCGTGGTGTTCCTTCCAGCATATGTTTTTACAGATGGAGGTACATTTGGGGGCAGACTTCTTCAGGTACTTCCTTTTTGTTATATTTCTACTCTCCTCCGGGTAAGCATTGCGGTGGTCCTCCTCGTATTCTGCGGTGGACCCCTTTGGGAGGAGCGCATAGGGGGTGGGGCCCCTACTTCCATCGCGAACTCTGTCGCATTTACTTCCACCGAGAACTCTGTCGCATTTGCTGCCACTACGAACCCTGTTGTACTTCCTTCCACCACGAACCCTGTTGTACTTCCTTCCACCACGAACCCTGTTGCACTTCCCTCCACCGCTCCCATCACTACTGACGTCGGCACTGTGGTCAGCGTTCTCTCCGCACGAGGTGCCCCCCCCTCTGCCCTCCTCCCTTATCCGGGCAAACAAAAAAACCAACAAAAAAATGAACTCCTTAACCACGGGGTGTAGGTTAATGCAGCTCTGTTGTGCCTCCTTCTTCAACTCTTCTGCAATGGAGGCGCAGCTCTTTAATTTTACATTTGTGTGAAAGACGTTCGCCTCTTTCATGGGACTCTCCCCCTGGCGGTCACGGCGCTCGACTGTTCGGCTGCCATTGTGGTTAGCGGGCTGGTTACAACTACGATTTGCATTGCAGTCAGCGTTGTGATTAGTGGTGTGGTCAGCGGTGAGACTAGCGGCGTGGTCAGAGGCTTGGTCAGCGGCGTGACTTCCGGTGAAATTATCTGAGTCGTCGGAGGAGCCATCACCCGGGTGGGCACCGCTCTGTTCGCCGCCCCCCCCGTAACTCTCCCCATAGACGGGAGGCCCCAATTGGCACCTCACCACGCGCGCACTCCCCAAGTCGGAAATGAAGTCATCGCTGCTGTCTTGCCTCTGCTCCAGTTCGTGCTCGTCCTCCTCCATGACCTCATTCTCGTCTCCATTATCGTCCTCATTCCCGTCTGCATCCTCGTCCTCATCCCTGACCTCATTCCCGTCTCCATTCTCGTCCTCGTTCGCATGTTCACTTCGAATCGTATCTATGCCGAGCTGCGTTATGTAAAAAGGAGGGAAACCATTAATGTGGTCTTTTCACGCATGCGGTGGGGAGGGGGGGAACAGAGCCTTTTGTTTCTTTTTCGGGTCATTGGAGGCATATCGGGGGTAATTTATGGCTATCCTCCCCCGTTGTGAGCTTCCCCTTTTTTTTTTTCGCCTCCCCCTTACGTCTATCAATCTTTGCACATTCCAGGGACTCCCCCCGAGCTTGGCTTCAATATTTTGTATGACAGACTTGTCGGCGATCCCTTTGCGAAAAGAAAGGCACAAGGATTTTTTTTTTTTATCTCTGCAGTGACTGCACGTTGGGATGTGGGCAAGTAAGCACCCACAGGTGAAGCGGCCTCAAATGAAGCACCCACATCTCTGCGGTGCGCGCGGCAGACGAGCCCCTTCGGCTAACCTGCGCTCAACAGATCCTTCGCGTCAACCGATTCGGACCCTTTCTTGAGAAAGAGGGAGAAGAAGAAGAAGGCGGAGATGAGGAAGGAGGAGATGAGGAAGGAGGAGATGAGGATGCGTCGGTCCACGTGGGCGAAGCGGATGGAGCAGACGAAGTGAACCAAGTTCGTGTGCGCAAGTTGGGAGATCCCCCCCACAAGTCAAACGCACATCAGCGACACCATTACGACTGTTGGCAGAGTTGCCACTCGTGCATCTTTCACATGGTGTCTTTTTTTTTTTTTTTTTTTTTTTTTTCGTACTGTCCTAAGTTGGTTAGTAA
>NC_020406.1:1137139-1147029 GCF_000321355.1 Plasmodium cynomolgi strain B
AATAAAATAAGTAAGTAAATAAATAAATAAAGCAAAACAAAACAACGAATGGGGATACAAACAAAACAAAACGACGAATAAGGATAAAAATAAACGAACGAACGCCACTGCAACTGCAACTGCAACTGCAACAGTGGGGGAGACCAGCGCGGCAGCCACGCAGGCCCCTACCTCCATCAGAATTTCGTCGTCCACGTCGAACTCCACCTCCTTGCTGATCTTGTTCATGTCGAAATTTTTGATCGCCCGCACGAAGTCGTCGTAATCGAGGTAGCCTGCGAAGGGGGCGGCGGCGGTGCAAAGGTGGCACCAATGTAAAGATGGCGGCGTTGTGAAGATGACACCAATGTAAAGATGGCGGCATTGCAAAGATGGCGCCAATGTGTGGGCTTTCTGCGAGGCGCACAACTTCCCAGTGCCTCCCTCCAGCGTGCATGAATCAGCCTCTCCCCCCGACTACTCACCATTCCCAAAGTTGTCATAATTTTTAAATTTCTGAAACAAGGCAACGGATTTGATCACACTGGATCTCTTCCTCCTCTCCGATCCATCCTTCTCATTATTTTCCTCGTAGAATTTATAATGGAAGTTAGCTGTGTCTGCACTGTCTGCCAGGATATGCTTTCCGATGGTCTCGATTAGCTTCCCAATTTTATCATTATTTATGTACTCCTTGTTTATTGCCAATCGATAACATACTCTCATTTTCCCAATAAATTCTGCAACATCGATTTTGTCACTCTCCTGTGCTCTGTCTTGGTTGCATAGCGAGTTGCTGTTGATCAACCTGACCAGGATGCGGATCTGCTCATTGGACAGGTCTTCACGGGGAAAAAAGGTGTAAAAAATAAAGCAAAAGGTAAGTACAGATCCATTGAGACGGCGCTATGAATGCAACGTAGGGTATATATAACTAGGTTGGGATAAGCCCTGTTCGTCCCAACCAGGAGGGTATACCCCCTGATCATCCTGCCCTACTTACCTATGTTGAGATCCTTCAGCACCTGCTCGAACTCCGCAAAGGATACCTTTCCATCTAAGTTCTTATCGAACACCATGAGGGTTTCACGTAAGCTTAAGTCTGCCTTGAGCAATGCCTCATACAGGTGTTCAAAACACTCACTCTTCCATTCTGTATTAATAAAGCTTTGGCTGGGTTCATAATTAATTTTGAATCTGTTAAGTATACTGTTGTAGTGCACCTGGTTGTCTTCGATCATTTTGAGTTTCTTGCACAGGTATATCCACGGCACCTTCTTCGTCCTGCTCAGCTTTTCGAGCTCCTCCCTGGGGGGCGTACCAAACGGAGGAATGGACCAACCGGTGTATTGGTATAGCGGCGTATTGGTATAGCGGTGTATCGACGAAGCGGTGTGTCGACAAACCGGTGTATTGATATACCAATGTATCGACAAACCGATGTGATGACGACACAAATGTGCAGCGGCGCGATGGCGGCACCGCCGCGCTGTTCCTCCCTCCACTCGCGTTACCTCCATATGTTTATGTGGACCTTGCCCGTGTTATCCTTGTCCTGTGTGTAGAGGTTACTCCACAGGGAGTTCTTTTCATGACAGATCAACGTGATTAGGCAGTTCAGAATATCATTCATCTGCCCCTCCGTGGAAATCTTGTCGTTGCTCCTTTGCACCTGCGGGGGGGGGAAGCGGCAATTTGAAAGGCGGCAATTTGAAAAGCGGTAATGTGAAAAGCGGTAATGGGTGAAGCGTTCATCGATGAAGCGGTAATAGGTGAATCGTTCATCGGTGAATCGTTCATCGGTGGGGCGGAGCGGGTCTTGATGCCGCATCCCTCGTGCGTACATTCTTCTCCAGGTCCACTATCTTCGACGAGTTGAGAACCTTCTCGCGGAGCTTCTGGTTTTCCTCGAAGGTCTCCCGAATGACGTCCAGCGAGGGCGACATGTATTCCTGCACTTCGAAGGTTAGGTCTTGGTTGAACACGATGGCTGCCCCGAGATTCTTAATTTTATTGCAATAGTTAGAGGCGGAAAACAACGTAATGCACTTCCCCTCATGGTGACTCTCAATGCCCTTCAGCGTTTTAGGTACTTGATGGGATCGAATTAAAATATCGAAATTATTTTTTTTCAAAAACATATCCGTTATGTCTGGTCCGAATGTGATACAGTTATTCCCTCGTGCGTTTCCTCCAATGCCATTTTTTTTTTGTGGGTCAGACCAAAGTAAGTCGAAGATTATCGTATCTTCATATTTCTCCGGGTGCAAAATTTCATGCTTCTTTCTGTCCAGCTCGTCTATCTCTTGAACGGTTAGGTCTTGGTACCTGCTCAGCCCGCCGTGCACCACGAAGATTTGGTCTAAGCGGGGTGAAGGAAGTGGGGAGGACGCGGCACCATGTGGGAGGAAGCAAAAACGCGATGGAAAACGTGGCACCATGTGGGAGGACGTGGCACGAAGCGGGGAGAAGCACACATATGTGGGGCACCCTTTTTTCGGGTTGCATCCCATGGAGGCAAACCAAGTCAGCCAAGCGGCACGCTCATAGGAGCCCTACTTTGGATGTTTACGGCCAAGCCAAGCAATTCGAAGACCCCTTGGAACAGGTCGAAGACGGCACTGTCGTACTTGGAGAGGACTGAGTGGGAAGCCGGAAGGGCAGTCATCGATGGGTTAGGGAAGTGGCTCAAATGTGGTGCTGAGCTGTGTTCAAACGTCGGCACACAAGAACAAGCTCACGTCGGCACACAATAAAAAAAACTCACGCCGGCACACAATAACAAACTCACGCCGGCACACAATAACAAACTCACGCCGGCACATAATAACAAACTCACGCCGGCACACAATAACAAACTCACGCCGGCACATAATAACAAACTCACGCCGGCACACACCCTCGGCACACCCGTACCTTCATTGTAAAAACCGTACACTTCGTTCATGTAGGAGCACTCATGGTTCCCCCTGTTAATTATGACGCTGTCGTAACTGCTTAACTTGAACGTGAACAGGAGGAGGAAGATCTCCGTGGCGTTTTCTCCTCGATCGGCGATGTCTCCGTTGAAGATGTAGCTGCATCCATGGGGGGAGGGCGCGCACATGAAAGGGAGCACATGAAAGGGAGCATATGAAAGGGAGCATATGAAAGGGAGCATATGAAAGGGAGCATATGAAAGGGAGCATATGAAAGGGAGCATATGAAAGGGAGCATATGAAAGGGAGCATATGACAGGAACATATGACAGGAACATATGACAGGAACATATGACAGGAGCACATGACAGGAACATATGACAGGAACGTATGCGTGGTGACGCAGCTGTGTAGTGATTCACTCGCGCACTCATTCGGACCCTCTCCGCTGCCGCTCTCTTCTCTCCGATGCCACTCTCCTCTCTCCGCTCTCCCTCGCTCACATGTTGTTGGAGGACGGTAATCCAAATCGGTTAAATAGCCAAAGGACGTCGTTCAGCTGGCCGTGCACGTCTCCCAGGATCTTCGAAGGGGAAAAGGGGCGAAGGGGTTGTAAAGGGGTCGTGAAGGAGTTGTGAAGGGGTCAGCTCGGTGACATGATCACTAGTGGAGATGCACACCACATTTGGCGCACCACGTTTGGCGCACCGCGTTTGCCCTACAATCAATTTGGTGTCTTTCGACTTCTTCGTCATGTCCACGTGTATCACGGAGGTCTTGATATTTTCCTCCAGCATCTTTTGCGTCTTCGTGAGGATCTTACACACCAGGTTGTTTGGGAGGACGTACTGCGCGGGGGGGAGGCGGCAATGAAGAAGAAGAAGCGGTGGTGATGAAGAATAAGCGGCGGTGGAGTGACCATCCCAATGTAACGAGTGGCAGAGAAACCGCTACACCGCTGCACCGCGTCACAACGTGGCGGTGCTTCTCCCAAACGCTTACATTCTTTGTTGTTAAAAAGAAATGGAAGAGCTCCATGGCGAAGGCTTTATCGATTTTGTCCTTCAACTTTGGTACATTTTCGTCGTAGGCGGTGGACTGCAGGGGAGGGCGGTGCGCAAGGGGAGAGTAACTACACAAGGGGAGGGTAACTACGCAAGGGGAGAGTAACTACGCAAAGGGAGAGTAACTACACAAGGGGAGAGTAACTACACAAGGGGAGAGTAACTGCTCAAGGGGAGAGTAACTGCTCAAGGGGAGAGTAACTCTGCTTGTGGTTACTCGGCGACAGACATCCGTGCGTGCTGCCTCCAGCAGAGCCATCAGTACGGAGGATAGTCCCAAGGAGGGGAAGGACATCCTCTCCCACTCTATCTCACTCCGTCTCTCTCCATCCCTCTCTCGTTATCTCACTCCATCTCTCTCTCTTTATCTCCATCACTCCATCTCTTTCCCTTTATCCCCCCCTCTCTTTGTCTCTTCCTCCCAGCACAACTCAGATCCTACCTCGTAGGACGTCGTGGAGATGCGAGAGAACTGATTGGAATTACTGGAAAAGCATTTCGATGCGAACTGAATCTTGCCATTTTTTATGTCTTCGTTTATTGCTTTGATGAGGGGCTTGTAAATTTCGCTGCGGGTGGAGTGGGGTGACAGATAAGAGAGCAGTGATGGGTACGTTGGTGCGAACGAGCATACTGGAGTGGGGTACCTCCCCCTCGGGTGGTTCCTCTCCTTTGTGATGCTTTGCAAGTGTTTCCTCTCCTTTGTGATGCTTTTTTGCAAGTGTTTCCTCGACCCTACTCATGATTATTCAAGGTCATGTTTTCGTGGAGGTGCTCAAATTTTCTCCACACTAGGGAGGAGACGAAGGAGTGGAATTCCTTCCTGGCTCTGTGTCCCCTGAATGCTCTTTGTATTCTTATGCATGCGCTTTCTGTTTCTGCATGAGGGGGCACAATGGAGGTGTAAAAATGAAGTAAGCGATGCGAAAAGGATGCACAAGGGATGTCTAACAGTGCGTCTAACAGTGGCGTCTAACAGTGGCATCTAACTGTGCCGCCTAACCGCTGGAGCTCCGCCAACAGGGGGGATGGCCCCCAGATAAGGCGCAGATGCAACGGTACCATTGAAAGGTCTGATCGAATCGCGCAAACAGAACACGACGAGGGCTCCATCTTCCGGAGTGAACACCCGTTCGTTCCTGTACACACCATCTGTGTAGCCATCCCTATTGATAAACTTCGCTGCGTAGATTTTTCTCCTTTCGGGGGAAGCCTTTCCCGCTTCGATTTCTTCTATATGTTCGATTGTGGCCTTGTAGCCATATACCATGACGGTGTCCTTGACTTTTACATCTTCCATTTGGGACTGAAGGGGGGGATGGGGACACGGAAAAAAAAAAAAAGGAAAGGAAAGGAAAGGAAGGGAAGGGAAGGGAAAGGACGCTAAACCGAATGAAACAAAATCGGATCAAATCAAATAAAACAGAATGTGATCGGACAGAATATGATCGAACAGAATATGATCGGACAGAATATGATCGAAGAAAATGTGATCAAACTGAACGCAGTGAAATAACGCCAAACCAAATCGCCACGTAGAATTGTCCTGCGGGTGCGCGGACGAGCGACAGTTGCACACGTGAGGGGGTGGCGAGTTGCTCGCGGCATTCGCTTCGTGCGTCTGCGTGTTTTTGCAAAAGGAAAATGGAAAGAAGAACGGCGAGGAAGAAAAGAAACAGAGGAAGGAGAACTCCGCTTTCCTTTTTTCACACAAAGAATGCGCATGTGAATGAACGCACTTTTTTTTTTTTTGTTCGGCGCGAAAGTTTGTTTGCGGTTTAAAAAAATTGTAAAAAAGGGGAAGCGATTGGAGTGGCGCACAAGGGGGAACACAAAAAAAAAAAAAAGCAAAGAAGCAGAGAAGCAAAGAAGCAGAGAAGCAAAGAAGCAAAAAAGAAAAGAAGGCAAAGAAGAAAAGAAGGCAAAGCGAAAGAAATCATAACAAATCATAGGAAATCGTAACAAATCGTAACACATCGTAACAACGCGACACGAAGCAAAAGCACAACATGGACGACGCGGAAAAACGCCAAATGGGGGAAACACAATTACACATACACATTCGCGCAAGTATACTCAGTGGTACATACGGAGTGGACAATTTTTTTTTTTTTTTTTTTTTTTTTAATTTCTCTCGTTTCTTTGTCCAATCGCTACTTCGCGGGGTCTTCTTTCGACCGCTTCTCCTTTAAATATTTCTGCGCAGGGGGAAAAAAAAAAAAATAAAGGAAGCAATAACAACGCGGGAATGGAACAACGGCAACGCGCCATCCGTTGTCTCCATCATACCGGTCGCAGTGGCAACCCTTGCACACACACATACATACACATAGACACATACACATACACATAGACATAGCACATACACATAGACATAGCACATACACATAGACATCCGTTCGTGCCGTATGTTTGCTACACGCTCAGGTGTTATTACCTCCATGCTGAACTTGGAATCGTAGGGACGTTTGTTTTCACTGTCCATTGGATTAACCACCTGCACACCGGGAGGGGGGGAAGAACATGCGTCACATGTCACATGTCAGTAGTCACATGTCAGTTGTCACATGTCACGTGTCACTTCTCACGTGTCACTTCTCACGTGTCACTTCTCACGTGTCACGTGCGGGTGATATCCCACATGGACGTAGCAACATAAACAGGTGTACAGGCAAATGCACAGATGGGGGAAAAAAAAAACTGCTGGTGTCTCCAAACGAACGTAGAACAACGCGCGCTGGCTCCAATGCTTACTTTCTTTTTTATGTCTTCGTGTTCGTATGCCTTTAAAAAAAAAAGGAAAAAAAAAAAAAAAAAAAAAAAAAACATATACATGTACATGTACATATACATATGCACGTACACGTGCGTGTACACATGTCACGCACGATAACAGTTTTGTGAGAAAAGAAAAAAATTTTTTTTTACATTGGCGGAGTCAATTCGGAACTTCAACCCCTGGGTGTTCAGCCAGTCATGCTTCATCCCTTGGTTGGTTTCTCCTAAAGAAGGGAACACGTGCAGATGTGCAGGGTAGAGAAGTATAGCTGTGGCCGGACAGGCACCCTTCTACACTCTCCTTGGGGAACAGCTCGACCGCCAAGCCGCACAAACGCGCGGCGGTCTCCCCTTGGCTGCTAACCGTCACGGGAAAAGAGCCCCTTCAGCCTGTTATCGAATTCTTGCAGTTTTTGCAGCGACTGAAAGGAGGAAGGAAATGAACAAAAATGGGGCAGCGACACGAGGGGGGGGTGACCGTGCCCATCTAGCTACGACCAGTTTGAGCGACCACTTTGCGGGACCACTTCGCATGGCCACTTTGCCTCAACCACTTAACCGCTTATCCACTTAACCGCTTATCCGCTCAACCGCTTATCCTATCAACCGCTTATCCGCTCAACCGCTTAACGCTGGCACTAACCTGCTTCTCCCTCTCCCGCTTGGACATTTTATTGTACTTCCTGATTTTCCTCAAATAAGACTCATCCTGCGGGGGTGGAAAAAAAAAAGAGCACGTGGATAGGCAATACGAAAGTATGGCGTCAATCGGACTGGCCCCCTCCCCGCTTCGCAATGCTACCATTTGTTAAGCTGCGAGGTAATACACACTTCGTTACATATATGTGACGGCATAGACTTGCTCGTTTGGCTTCACTCACCAAGGTGCCCAGGTCCCTCGCGGCAGAGTCTCTTTCCTTCCTTTTCGCTTTGTCCTTTTCAATATCGTTTGTTTTTTTTTTTAGCTTATCGATTTTTTCCTCAACCATTTTGCTGTCCCTTTTGCTCCTTCCTAGGGATGTCCTCCTTTGGGGTTCTCCTTCTGGGGGTGCTCGATTCGCTGCGTCTTCCACGGTGGGCCGGTCGCTGGGGGGGTCTCCCTCATGAGCGGCTTCCCCCTCATTGGTGGCGTCTCCCTCCTCGGCTGCTTCTCCCTCATGAGCGGCTTCCCCCTCCTCGGCTTCTTCCCCCTCGTCGTAGCCAAAGGAGAGTAGATTCCCCCTAAGCTTCTTCGCTTCCCTGGGAAGCTCCCCTCGTACGTCTTCTTGCTTCTTTTCCTTCACGTCCCTCTCATAATTGGCATAAGGGACTAAGTGGTGAAAGGGATTTTCCTCGATTTTAATGTATCGAATATATGGAGCATCCTCTATCGGTTCATCTTTCTTGTTTGTTTTTATTTGATTAAATTTCAGGAGGTTGTAGATGCTGTGTTTCGCGACCTTCCCGAACAGGGTACTTTTATTGTTGAGATATTCTGCCTTGTCCAACGTGATAAAGAATTGGCTTCCATTGGATGGCTTCTCTATGTTAAGGTTTGCGAAGGATATGCATCCTGCGTAGAGGAACTTCAGTCGTCGGTTGCACTCGTTCTGGAAGGGCTCCTTGAAGGCATACTCGTTGTCTGTGTGCGTGGGGGGTGGCGGTTACGCATGTGGGGAGGGGCACACGCAAAGGTACACGCACGGGCACATGCAAAGGTACACGCACGGGCACATGCAAAGGTACACGCTCAGACACACGCTCAGGCATTTGCTTGTTTGCTTGCTTGCTTGCTGGCTGGCTGCCTACTCGGCGGAGCGCCCTTCCCTTACGCAGCCCCGTGTTCGTGTGGTCCCCCGTCTGAATCAAGAATTGCGGAATGACTCGGAAAAATTTATTTCCGTTGTAGTAGTTGTTTAGGCAGAGCTGAAGGAAGTTCTGACATGCTACCGGACACTCGTTGCAAAAAAGGAGCACTTCCAATTCGCCCAGGCTGGTGTAAATGGTTACCCTGCCGGACGTTTTGGGCTCGATGCTGTACACTTCGGACATTTGCACTAGGGGGGGGGAGCGGCAGGTGGGAGCAGCAGGTGGGAGCAGCAGGTGGGAGCGGCAGGAGGGAGCGGCTAAGCAAGCTCACCTCCCCTCTGCGGGAAGATGCCTCCCACTGATTAACTGTGGAGGGGCGGGGCCGGCTCAAAAAAGGAATCTCCGCGACATGGACGAGGGGAAAGCCGGCAAAAAAATAAAAAAATAAAAATAAGAAATAAAAAAATTAAAATAAAAAATAATAAAATAAAAAATAAAAAAAAAAAAATAAATAAGCGAATAAATAAATGGATGTCCGGCGATCCCCTTCCTTTTACTTAGCAGGAACCCACGAGGCTGTGCGTTCACTTAAATTCACTCCTTCGAGTTGGTGCTCACTCCTTCAACGTTGCTGCTTCCCTCCTGAGGTCTCTCAATTTTGCAGTCAAAGGGTGGGAAGCAAATGGAGGGAGGGAAGCAGATGGAGGGTTGGAAGCCTATCTTGCCGCTTCGATGCACCCCTGGGGATATTTTTCTCACTGTGCGTCAGACCCGTTGCACTGGGGCACCGTCCAAAGCAGTTCATCGCACCGCGCATATTGGCAGCTATTTGCAACAGTGACCATGGCGGAACAATCAATAGGGTAATCTTAAAATGGATGCGAGGGGAAAGCACGTCCGAGTTGCTTTTTCCCCGCGGCTGGGAGGAGAGGAGTGCTCACTTGGGAAATCCCCCCTCCCCCCATGGAGCAGGCATCAAGCGCACACGTGGATAGACCATACACGTGAATAGCCCATACACGTGAATAGACCATACACATGAATAGCCCATACGTATGCACGAACGAGGGAAGATAACGCAGCTCCGCCTTCGACCAACATGTTTTTTTTATTACCCCATCATGGGATGAGAATGGCCAAACGGAAAGGCCTCCTCCTCCCGCCGAAAGATTTGCTCTCTTCTACACGGGAGCAGATTTGAACAGAGCCATTCGCAAATGGACACACAAAATGGTGACTCTTTTATTGTGAGGCCAACTGGTGAATGCTTCTTTTTTTTTTTTTTTCCGATCCTGCTTGCGCTTACAAAAATGAGTTGCCTGAACAGGTCAGGCGAATCGAAAAAACAGGCACACACACATGC
>NC_020406.1:1147039-1159632 GCF_000321355.1 Plasmodium cynomolgi strain B
ATAATCTTACAAAAATGAGTTGCCTGAACAGGTCAGGCGAATCGAAAAAACAGGCACACACACATGCACAAAAAAAAAAAAAAAAAAAAAAAAATGAAATGGCTAACGAGGACGGTATGAATGCCGCTGCTCACGTGGGTGGGGTAAAAACACAAACGAACCGAATCAGACGAGTATGCAGGCAAAACGAATCACAGGTGAATCACAAACTGGAGGGGCAGGTTGAACAAATTAAATCGATGAAGGTGAATTAGTGCGAATCTTAAAAAGGTGGCTCCGGCTGCTTAAGCGGCAAAGCGGCAAAGCGGCAAAGCGGCAAAGCGGCAGTCTAACTGAACTTCATGCAGGGACAAATCTTCACCCAATGCGAAATGGTCAGTGGGAGCGCCAGTGGGCTGGACGACTAGTCCCCTATTGCGAAGCCCCAAACGGGTGACAAACTAAACGTGTAAGGACTCCCCCACCCTGGAGAGGAGTGCAGCAATGAATGGGATGATTACTCGAGGGGCCCCCCTCAGCATGACCCCATAGAATGACCCCATAGAGAGTGTGTTGTCTCTCCCCATTTGGTGTGTAGCTGGGAAGGCATACCCTGGTTACACCGCGGGAAGATGCACAGGGAGAAGCATTCCCAAATGGGCGGAGGGACCTCACTACTTCCCCCTCTTTTGTGCGTACTTGTGCATATCACAAAAAGGAGCACACGTAGTAAAACGCGTCGGGGGAAAGGCGAGAGAGCACGTGGGCACTCTTCCGTCGTCTAACCAACCAGGCATTCCTCAAGTTAATTCTTCTCGAGTGTTCCAAAATGAATCGTTTAATCTCCAAATTTTCAGTTAAGTCAATTGCTGAATTTCCACATCCCGTTTTCGCGTAAATGTTTGCACCTCTCCTGACCAAATTTTTAAATATTTTCAAATTCCCTGTAATGGAAGCAGCATGGATGGGGCACAGTTGTAATCGCACATCGAAGTAATTTGGATCAGCACCTCTCCTCAAAATTATATCAACCATTTTCTCCTTTCCTGAAGTAATAGCACAGCATAGTATTCTACTCGTGATCCTTTTTTTATAAAAAGACTTACACTTAAGCACATATAATTGCTCTACCGTTTTGGAATACACTCCGTATTTCTGCATAGCCTTGATTACTTCTTCCATTTTTGTATTAACTGCCTTTCTGATTTGTTTCCAAATCAGGTATTTCACAATTCCTTTATGTCCTTCGAAGGCTGCATAATGGATTGGCTCTAGTTGGTTCGAGTCCAAGCAACTCACATCGGCTCCATATTCTATTAATAATTTTACGATCTCAAGATTTCCTATCATAGACGCTGCATGCAAAGGAGAGTCATAATTCTTGTCTTGTGTCGTCACGTTCGGTAGAGCACCATGTGTTAAAAAATACTTACAAATGTGGAGATGGTTTGACATGGAGGCACACCATAGAGGTGTTTCATTATCACATGAAAGAGCGTTAATATTTGCATCATGTTCGATTAAAAATTTGACTGAGTTTAGGTCTCCTTTGGATGCGGACAGATGCAACGGCGTAAATTTCCTTATCTTCGTTTTACTATTGATGTGTATTCCTGACTTGATCATTTTTTTCACTAACTCCATGTTTCCTTCTTTCGTTGCTAAATGGATTGGTTGCAAATCTGTTATGTCGTCGATCATGGTAGAGTTCGACAACGTTTCTCTCAACACATCCGTGCACGCGTCGACTTCGCTGTAGGTGCGTTCTCCGAGATCGCTTTGGTGCGGGGGTCTTCCGAGATCGCTTAGGTGCGGGGGTGTTCCGAGATCGCTTTGGTGCGGGGGTCTTCCGAGATCGCTTTGGTGCGGGGGTTCTCCTAGATCGCTTGGATGTAGGGGTCCTCCTCCCCTTCCAAAGCGTGTTGCACAGACCTCCTCCACAGTCTCTTCTCCACGTGGAGCACTACTTCCTTGGGGGAAAGACCCTCCTGGGGTGGCGGCCTCCTTGGCCTTCTCCTCCCCATCGTCGATGTGAAACACTGCGCAGTCAGAGGCACCGTCTGAGTTACCATGAGAGCCCTCTCCCCTATCTAGGCCAGACGAACCACCCTCAAAAAAGGAGGCATCTATACCTTCTTTGCCATCCTCCCAGTGTACCCGCAGCCCCACCTTCTTTAGGCTCCCCCTCTTTTTGCTGTGCTCTCCCCGCAGAATGCCCCTCTTTTTCGCACGTTCGTCTTCCCTGCGAGGGGCCGCTTTGTCCTCTAGTTGGTTATCCTTCCCAATGGCGCTCTCGTCAAAGTGGCCCACCCCAACGCTGCTGGACATCACGCCATGACGACCCACCCCAACACCGCTGCACATCGAGCCGCTCATCCTAATGCATCTGTACGTTCTGTTGACCTCCTTCACAAACCAACACGCGGAGAACTTCGAATGGCACAAAAGCACGTGCTCCATGCATGCCCATTTTTTTCTCCTTTTTTTCCTACGCCCTAGTTTGCTTCTAACCCTGTTCATCCCACTAGCAGGGGGGTTACCTACTTGGCGACTGTCCCTCGTGGGGATGAGCGGCCCTTTCCCCCCTCCAGTTGGCAGATCAGCGCTACTTATTAGTGGGTTCCCTTCTGTGAAGCAACTCGATTTATTCGTCTCTCTTTGGTGGAAACACATGAAACGGATTGCATGCGCACGAGTGCTCCTAAACGGGGGGTTGCACGACTCCTTCATCTGACGCTCCACTCCGTTGCTGCTACGCGGAAATGTCTTTGCGAAATCGACGTGGGCGCAACAGTTTTTGCTTCCTTCGACTGGGTGGTGACGGGGGGCACTTTGCGTCTCCTCCCCTGAGGTTCTCCCCACGGGGGGATCATTCAGCTGAGCAGTCCGGTCATTCACTTGAGAAGTCGAGTCATTCACTTGAGCAGTCGAGTCATTCGCCTGAGCAGTCCAGTCAGTCCCTTCCCCTTTTCCACCAATGGCAGTACTCCCCCCCATTTGGAGTGCATCCTCCTTTGCACCTCTCCTGCTCCAACCAGTGTTGCGCCCCTTCGTCTCGTCGCCTCCTCGTCTTATCCCCCGAGCTCGCGCCTGCACTCGGAGGTCCCCCTCTGCGCTTCCCACGCTCCTGTGCCAACACAGCAGCAACTTCATGGGCCACACCGATGAGGTGCTGCTGTTTTCGCAGGAAAAAAAAAAAAAAAAAAAAAATACAATTTTTTTTTTTTTTTTTTAAATCTCTGTTATCCAAATATGCGTCTACATCTGGAAGTGGAGGGGGGGGAATCTTCAAACATGCGCTCTCTACTTGGCCTTATGTCTGTGTCGAGGTGGTAACTTAAAACTAGGGTCTCTTTGCACACCTTTCCCTATTTTATAGGAGTTGCTTACGAGGGAGATAAGAATCGGCTGAAACTCAGTCCCACTTCCTCTGATGCACTGATCTGCTAACCACATGGAGGAGAATGAACTACTCCCGTTTCTCTAGACGTGGCTGGTCTTTTAAATAGTTTTTTTTTTTTTTTTTTTTTTGTTCTAGTTTGTTGTTCCTTCTGTTTGACTGGTTCTCATGGGCTAGGGGCACTACGGAGGTGTTCATCAAATAGTGGGGGGGAGAGGAAGCCCTTTTCCTATGTGACTGTTACCCCTTTAGTGGCAGCCACGCAAGTAATGATGGTTGCGACTAGGGAAAAGCATTAGGAAACGCTACGGGCAGACGGTCAACCGGTGAGGATGACGCTCATCAGATGTACGCCTCCCCCTCGCGTTTGCAATCACAACAAGGGGTTCGAACGGACTGTATCTAACGAGGTTATGGAGAAACGACACGTGAGTTCTCCCACGCGTGCAAAGTGGGGAGTGCCCCTTCACGGACCCTCCTGTTTGCATTCACATGGGCGGTTGCTTCGTCTTTCACGCGTTTGTCCTTGCAGGTCTCATCCGGCAAGCTGCACTCTGCAAGGTGTACTCTGCTAGCTACAAATCGTGCTTGCTAACGCGCTCCCGCTGGTCACCCAAGGAGAGAGCAAAAAGTTGTGCAAGCTTAGTGTGGAAGGAAAAAAGGATAAAGAAATAAGCGGAGGATGTAAAATGGGGGGGAAACGAAGCGGGTCAACGAGGAAAGACAATCAATCATAGCTGGGGAGCGAAGGATACTGTTAATGCAAACTCCGCAGGGTCCTCCAAAACAAAATGGGCCTCCTGAGTTTTCTCTCCACAGAGGTGGGCGCAGGGAAATTGGAAATTCGCGAGGTGTAGTTTATGGCGCAGTGACGGGGGATAACTATGAGCGTTCGATCGGTTAAAAAGGCGCAGCACTTCCACGGGGAACAACTGCGTGCTGCCGTTAAAACTGCCCCTTCATCGCATCATCGCGTCGTGGCGCCAGCATTTCTCCGCGTGACCACTGCGCAGCTTGGTCGCTACACCGCTTCGTCACTGCGCAGCTTGGTCACTACACCGCCTGGCCACCTTCCTCACACGCCCTTCAGGATGCCCACAAAACGCCATGCGCGCATGCGCTGCAGTGACTGCAGAATACAGGGGCAATTTGCTCAAAGGAGGCAAGAAGAATTTTTTTTCTACGTTTTTTTCCGATCTGATTTGCCTTCACTTGATTTTGTTTATTTATTTATTTGATTTTTTTTTTTTTTTTTTTTCCTTTGTTTCCTTTTTTGTTTTCCTGCCATTCATTTTCATGCGCAGGAATGCCACAGGGGGGGTATAGAGTGCGCGGGACACTGTTCCTTTTTGTCTGCCCTTCGTTGGGAAAACATCGGAGGTTATTTTTTGCATCCATTGCGTGCACAGGGGCACCTGCATACACATATATGCACGTGCGCGTGTATGCGTAGGTGGCACTACGCGAGAACTGCACATCCGTTGCGCGGCTGTTATGGAAGCCTCATGCGCCGCACCTGCCGCACCTGCCAATCGCACCACTGGCACCTCTCGCGCCTCTTGCTCCTCTTGCTCCTCTTGCACATGTTGAGCGGAAGACGACGCGTGCACGCAGTGGACACTTGCCGTGCGTAGGAGGAGGGGTATGGAAATTTCATAAGCGGAATGCCAAAAAAAAAAAAAGAACATACCCCTACGACAGGTGCGAAGGACAACTGGGGGAATAAAATCCACGTCGCCCCAAAACGTTTCTTTCCGCCTTATAACTGCTTCCAGTGATGGAGCGCGCAAGCGAGGGGGAAAACCAACAGCCACTTTGTTGCATAACAGGAGGAGCCGCTTTACAGCTTCACAGCTTCGCAGCTTCCCCGCTTCCCCATTTTGCCCGAATTGTGCCGTAAAAGTGCATGTCGTTTTTTGAAGCAGTTTTACATGTAGGTCCCCTTATCGCTGAAACGCGCGCATGTGCGTATCCCCCGCGTGCACACCAGGGGTAGAAGAAGAAAAGGTTTGTGGGCCAGCCTCCACTCTGGTGCATGCTTTTACTCCCCCCTTTGTTTGCACCGCGCGCACTTCCTAACTGACGTTCCGTTTTGCAAAGACGCGTTTATCTCCACCCGCCACTTCGCATGCCACACAAACGAGTGCAAGTGTGGGTTGGTTATCGGCCCACTGGAAATTCACACGATTGCAAAAAAAAGAAGATAAAATAAATAGCAAAAATGGTAAAAATGGTAAAAGTAGCAAAAATTGTAAAAGTGGCAAAAATGCCTGCACCGTTCAGGCGTTTTTGGTCATTTTACCTCTTTTTGTATGAACTGTTCATAATTATTCACAATCGGGGTGCAAAAATTACGAACTTTTCGAAGGATACACAGGTTACAGAATTAATCACTTCACTGATTCCAGTGTTTCTATTTTGTCTGTCCCCCTTTTACCACTTCGTCTCCGCTCCCCTTCTTTTCACCACTTTGCCAATGTCGAAATGGCGATGTACGGAAAAGGGGGGTATATATATATACCCCAAAATATGTTCACTCCGGGATTCCTTTAAAATGGGACATTTTTACATGGAAATGGCGTTTTGTTTTCCTCGCAATTATTGGCATAAAATGGAAGGAACATCCCCACTGTGACTGACATATGGAAGGGCCACCATCTGGGAGTTTTTTTATTTGGAGTTACATTCTCAGGAAAAGTCGTTGTAAGGGGGCCCCCTCGGTGATGGCACGCAAGTTGGAAGGTGTACCTGAGCTTGTTCTACCGTTCCGTAGTAACTTATGTTGTAGTCCCCAAACGAATGATGACATAAAAATTGAACCTCCTTTTGGGGGGGAATGCCAAATAATGCAATCTTTTAAGTGCGCAGGAAATGAGCACCACTGTGAATTTTTGTTAAGTGCTCTGTTCAGGTAACTCCTTAATTAGTTTCCCCCTCACAGTTGAGGAAAAAAAAATATAACCTCATTTTGTAGTGGTTGGTTGGGGGGGAAGCGTCCTCTTAATGTGCCATTTGGTAATCATCCTCGGAAAGGCAACTATTGCTACGTAAAATGGTCATTCCTATTGATCCGCATTCCACGTTTTTTATTACCATATCAACGTTCAGTCACCTCTTTTCTCTTTCCTCCTCCGCTCGTAATGATGGGCATGCGCGAAGGGTCATTTGTACGCTATCGAAACATGGTGACACGTTCGGGGAAAAAAAAAAAAAAATCCGAGCGTGGCAAGCACAAAAAAAGGTACGTAGTTTTTTTTTCCCTCCAAAAAATTGGCGATCGTTTCTGACTTGGGACTGACTTTTCTATCACTACTCACGTTGAAGCGCGCCGCGTAACTTAAGTGCGCATCGGAAGGGTGATATGTTTTCCGCCCAATTGGGAAAAGTATGGTCAGCAAAGGTATAGTCAGCATAGGTTCCTCAGCATAGGTTCCTCAGCAACGGCATCATCAGCAACGGTATCCTCAGCAGAGTTAGCAGAAAGAGGAACCCCACTTTCAACCATTTGGAGGAGTGGGCCAAGGCAAGAAGGAGAAAAGGAAAGAAAAGGAAAGAAAAGCGCCGTCGCAGCCTTCAACGAGGGAAAGCACAACATGCTGTATGGAACATGCTGTACGGAGCAGCGCATCGTTTGGCTTTCACCTCTCACCTCGCCATTTGCAAAGGAATCGCAAATCAAATGCGTAGGGAGAGTCAGTCAGGCAATACAAAAAGATAACAACAATAACGGCTTAACTGAAGAGAAGAAGAGGCCGCCTTTTTTTTCTTCTTTTTTTTAGCTCCTGCCTTTTGTATGAAGTCCTTTCGGAACGTACAAAAGGGCTCACAATTTTTTATCAACAACAGAGGGGGGAAGAAGCAAAAAAAAAAAAAAATAAAAATAAAAATAAAATAATATAATATAGAACAAAAAAGCCGCTGTGACAACCCCCCCAGTGGTACAGCACAGTACAACCCACATCACCTAAGGGAACGTCTCAGAAGTCTTTCACATCTCAGTGGGAGCTTCTAGTTTCTAGGCCACTACCGCTAACCCCCCCCGTACTTGGACTCCTTCCCCACGCAGGATGATTAAAAAGGGGAGCTTGAAGCTGAAGAGCCTGAAAATCGGGCGTAGCTCTGTGGGGAATGTGAAAGTGGAAGGGAAGTCCATCTGTAAGGATGAGGCAAAGAGGAAGAATGACGAGAAGCAAAAGAGGCTCAAAATGTACAGGACGAAGGCAAACTTGAAAAAAATGAACGCTAAGATAAATGAAGTCAGGAGGATCGAACCCAACATTAAGTGGTTTAACAACACGAGGACTATTAGTCAGAGCAAGTTGGAGATTTTTAGGGACAAAATGGAGGAGGCCACGCACGACCCGTTTAGTGTGGTCGTTAGGAGGTCCAAAATTCCGGTTGAGCTTCTCAGGGGGGGGGGTAGCAGTGTCAGCGGAATCGGCGGAACCAGCGGAAGCGGACTCGTGCCCGCCCCCCAGTTTGAAAAGAAAAAGCATCAGAGCGAAAGCTTGCTCAGAATGGAACACTTCCAGGACGTGTACGGGAAGAAGAAAAAAAGGAAGAGACCAAAATTAAATGTCAGCAGCTTGGAAGAGTTGGCAAATGATGCGAAGAGGAAGTTAACGAACTATGAGGCGGAGAAGGACAACTCGCTAATCGAGAGTAGGGACAAAGAAGTGGAAAAAAAATTCAGTAAGGATCACTTGCTAAAAATTGGACAATCTAAGAGAATATGGACGGAGCTGTACAAAGTGATCGACAGCTCCGACATCATTTTGGAGGTTCTAGATGCACGTGATCCCATAGGAACTAGATGCAGAAGGTTAGAGGAAAATTTAAAAAAAGACAGACCAAATAAACACATCATTCTTATTGTAAACAAAGTAGACTTAGTACCAACGAGTGTGGCTCAAAAATGGATCAAAATTTTATCCAAAGAATATCCAACCATTGCTTACCATGCGAGTATAAACAAGCCATTTGGGAAGAATGACCTGTTTAATGTAATCAGACAGTACACGCAGTTCTTTAAAGATCAGAGAAAGAAACATATTCACATCGGGTTAATTGGCTACCCCAACGTTGGAAAGAGTGCCATTATTAACTCATTAAAAAAAAAAGTCGTTTGTATTTCAGCCTGTGTACCTGGACAAACAAAATATTGGCAGTTCATAAAATTAACGAGCAAAATTTATCTCATAGATTGCCCCGGAATTGTACCCTACGATATTGACGATTCAGAAAAAATTCTTAGGTGCACCATGAGGTTGGAGAAAATAACCAATCCGCATTTTTATGTTGACGACGTTTTTAAAATGGTTAACAGGGAACACCTGCTTCGCATGTACAAGCTTCCAGCAGATTTTCAGTTCGGCAACTCGGAGGAGTTCCTCGAAATTTTGGCTAGGAAAATGGGCAAGCTGCTTAAGGGAGGTGAGCCCGACATCACCTCCGTGTCCAAGATCATCCTTAACGACTGGATAAAGGGCAAGATCCCCTTCTACGTGGACCCGGACGGGGCGGCACACGCCGCACAGGGGGTGGCGGCAGAGTCGGGAGGGGAAGCAGAGTTGGGATTGGCGTCACAGTCGGGACTGGCGGCAGAGTCGGGAGAGGAAGAAGAATTGGTGACCGATGGCACGACCAACAATGTCACGACTAACGATGTCACGACCAACAGTGGCACGACCAACTTTGTCGCGACCAACAGTGGCACGACCAACTTTGTCGCGACCGAGGAGTGCTAGAAGCGGGCCGGCGCAGTAGCCGAGTCGGCCAGCGGAACCCCCCCTCTGAGTGAGTGAGTGAGTAGGTGAGTGAGTACGGCTCGCATGTGCAGAAGTCGACCCACGACCTCCAACACTCAAGGGGAGCCTTTTTTTGCCTTCCCCCTCGCTCGCCACAGTTGCCCCCCATTTTCACCCGACATTTGTCCCACATTTTCCACATTTGCTACTTTTGTTTTTTCCCTTTTTTCGTTTTTCCCCCCTCGAGGGATGGCAACTCAGATTGTGAACTCCCCCGCGGAGTGGTGCAACCTTTTTTTTTATGCACATCTATGAAGAGGCATTTTTTACCTTCTCGCTCGAAAGGGAGACACAGACACCCAGACGCCCCCTTTGGGAAGGCACCTCTTCGGCATCTGCACATCTCCCATTTGGTTCTTCAGAAAAATTGATTCTTTTTTTTTTAACAAAAGTGACGTCTCCTGCTTGTCGTTACGTGGAAGTGGCAAAATGGAGAAAAAAAAAAAAAAAAAAAAGTTCCCACGTTGGTTAGCCGCTGCTTCGGAGAGCGGTGAAGCAACATGCGCAAACGAACCAGCGTGATTAAAGCAGTCGACGGGCCGCTCTTCCGCTCCGCCGCCCTTCCGCTCCGCCGCTCTTCCACTCCGCCGCTCCTCCACTCCGCCGCTCTTCCGCCCCCCCTCCCTGGCTAGAAGTCCAGGAAGAGGATGCTGTTCCCGTGGAGCTTCCTCGACCAGCGCTTTATGTTGTAGCGCATCCTGCTCAGAATCTGGAGGCACTTGTCCGCCTCCCCCTCGTCCTCCATATTCCCCAGCTCATCGGCCGTTCGATCAAACACGTCTGTGCAAATTTTTAGGGCCAGCTGTTCTTTCCCCACGTTGAAATAAAGGAAGGAAATATAGCGACTAGCCAACTGCAAAAAATGCACATCCGTTGGTACCAGGTGTACTTGAGCTAACTCGAATGCCTTCTTGTAAGTCTCTCTAGCTAGCTGCTCGTATTTATATTTCACCCCAGTCTCGGTGATATCAGAAATGGTCCTGTACTGATTTGCGTTCAGGTGAGTGTAGTATATCTTTTCCTTCTCCTCATTAATCGTGCACAGGATACAGTTCACCACGTTTATTATGGCTTCACAGTTGAGTAAAAACTTATCCTTTATGATACCCCGGATGCTTCTGCAAATGTTTTTTCTTTTCTCATTTTGCAGGGTTTTTTTCTCAGACGGGTCATCCCCCTCACGTGCATAGCGCACGTCTTTTACATCGTGAAAATTGTGAGCTTCTTTCACGTGGTCACTGTTGGCATTGTTGGCGGCGTTGGCATTGTTGGCGGCGTTGGCACTGTTGGCGGCGTTGGCATTGTTGGCGGCGTTGGCATTGTTGGCGGCGTTGGTATTGTTAGCGGCGTTGGCACTGTTGACACCGTTGACACCGCTGACACCGTTGGCACCGTTGACACCGTTGGCACCCCCGTTCGAGGCGCACTTCTGATACGCTTTGAAGGTGCCCCGGTAGGCCAGCAACGTGTGATAGTTATACGCCCGCACGGCGTTCTCCAAGTCGTCCCGCTCCCCCGGACTTAACTCCACGTCCGAGTTGGTCAGCCGATCGAGCAGCAACACCATCACGAAACCCACACAGTACTCATAGTCCCTATATTTGTAACTCAAGCGAAGGAAGCTATGCACACTCTCTCTGTTCAGGCAAACATTTAAATCTGCGTTCCCGCTGGACTTAACCAAATTCTGGCTACTCCTAAAATGGTGTAGAAATAAATCACTATACATTTTTAAAATTTTATTTCTCAGCTTCTTCACTTTTTCTTTTTTGTTCATTTCGTCTTCCATGGCAAGGTTCATGATGTGAATATCATTGTGTGAATAAATTTTTTGTGAGCTTACCATGATTGGATTGGGTGCTCCTTGTGGGCCTTGGTCTGTGAATGGTGCGAACTTGGAAGACTTACTGTTCCCCTGACAGCTTACTCTCGTTTCGCATGAAGTCCCGATATTTTTGATTCCCTCCTTTTCATCATTGATATTCTTTCCCTTGTTAAAATCTGTATATTTTTTTAAATTTTTCATTTTCCCCATGTGAGTTGTCTTCTTTCTGCTCGAGGGGGTCTCCCCAACTGTGGCGATGCTGGTTGTTACTGCTCGTGATTCTTCACTCCGGTGACTTTCAGCCAAATGTGGGGAGGAAGGCTTCGGCTTCACGTGTGACTTTTCCACTCCGATGTTGTTCTTTCTATGGCTGCTACTCAGGTATGGGGAGGAAGGCCTAGGCCTCACTTGTGGCTTCTCCACACCGGCGTTGTTCTTTCTATGACTGCTACTGGGGTGGGTGGATCCAGTACTGTGCATTCCTTTATCCTTCGTCCTTCCATTCACCGCTTTGTCTTTCTTCCTGTCACTTTTATGGTGCATGATTGGGGTGGCCTTTTCCTTTGTCGCCCTGTTGGTGATGCTTTCGGCGGAGGCTCCTTTAATGTTGATCTTTAGTGCGTCTTTTCGTTCGTCTGCGGATGTTTTTTTTTGGCTGCTCTGTCTTGCATGGCCAATGGAGGTAGCTCCCTTCTCATGCGCGGTTGTCGCTCCCTTCTCATGCGCAATTGTCGCTCCCTTCTCATGCGCAGTTGTCGCCCCCTTCTCACGCACGGGCATCGCTCCCTTCCTTTTCGCCACCAGTAAGGGCGGCCTCCGGTTACTCACGTGCGCATTCCTTTCCGCGGCCTTCATAGTGACGAAGAGGCAAAGTATCCCAGACAGACTCCTTCTGCACCCTACACATCGGTATGTAGCTTTCCTCCTGCGCGTCTATGTAGAACCAGGTTTGTGTTTCACGGAGAATGTGCATATGAGTAGACTTTTTTTTTTTTTTCTGTTTTTTACGCGGGGAGCTCGGGTGATGCACAGAAATGGTCACAAGTTTTGTTGCAAAATGGGCTACTCTTTTGAGCGTTTTGATTGGCTTAGTTTTTTTTTTTTCTTTCTTTGTTCTTAATTTTTTTTTTCTTTAAGCTTTTACGCCAGAATGTGTACCACTCTATGCGTGAAAAACGAAAAAACAGTTTTTTTTTTTTTTTTCACTACGTGCGCGTGAAT
Source organism: Plasmodium cynomolgi strain B (assembly GCF_000321355.1). Classification (NCBI taxonomy): domain Eukaryota; phylum Apicomplexa; class Aconoidasida; order Haemosporida; family Plasmodiidae; genus Plasmodium; species Plasmodium cynomolgi. Next base: position 1,159,272 of record NC_020406.1, read on the forward strand.
GTGGAACGGTTGGCCTTGGGGAGCTGTTCTGCCTTGTGGCCACTCGCACAGTCCCCCCTTTGGCACCTGGCACCACGTCCCACGCGACGTTTCATCTCTGTCTTGACGGAACGGGCGAGGTTAGCAAAATATGTGTCTACAACACTTCGCCCATTTGGAAAACCCTCACGCTGCGAGGAGAAAAGAAAAAACAGGCAAAACAGGAAGAAAAGAGGAAGAAAAGAGGAAGAAAAAAGGAAGAAAAAAAGAAGAAAAAAAGAAGAAAAAAAGCGGAAAAAAAAGGCGCAAAAAGAAAGAACAAAAAAGGGGATAGCTATTGGGGGAGGCAGTCACTCCGTTGCAAACCCGTTTTTAGCTTATT
>NC_020406.1:1159652-1170966 GCF_000321355.1 Plasmodium cynomolgi strain B
CCAAAGGGGGTAAAAAAAAAAAAAAAAAAATTTGTTCATATATTTTTTTAAAATTGCAAAATGGCTACATTAGTGTTTACACACAAGAAAAACACACAAAGGAGCGAATAACTGCACTAAAGACTATCGCCACTTTGGGGATATTATCGCTAAGTTGGGTTAAGGTACATACGTACTCACCCGTCTGAGTGGCGTCCCCAGTTGACGAAGTTACACCCTGAAATGGGAAAAATTAATTTGCACAACATGTGCAAGCAGCAGCAGACAAGGGTTGCAAACCTGTGCACGTTCCATCTGATATGCCGCTGACCAGGCATGAGAACTTCAAAACGAATGCCACACCGTTCGCCGTGCACCTTTTTGTGTACTCTTCTGAGTTACACACCGGCATAAAGAACTCCTCTATGTTGCAGTCATACGGATGTGCTACAACTTGGAGAGAAAACCAAGCGGAGGATTTAAAGAGCAAACAATGGGGAGTTAACCACGCATGTGAACGATGTTCGAGTTTATTTTGGCCAATATAGTCACTTTGTCTTACTGCCACAATGGGGGAAGCAACACAGAGGTTTTCGCGCGGAAAAGAATGGTCCAATCAATGGTGGTGCCGTGTCCTTAGGCGGCTTTTCACCCATGAGTCCGACGCAGCTGTAAGAGACTACCCCCTTTCCCCCCGTTAAAAACGTAAATTTCTCTTTACATGGTGTTAAAAAAATTGGAACGGACGAAATCCATACACGTATAGTTACACCCAAAGGAATTGCACTCAAGAGGGCACGTCCCAAACATGCATTTACAGATCAGCTCTTCCATTAGCGAATCCCCATTCGTAAAAAAAAAAAAGGAGCATCAAAAGGTATCATCAGTTTGGTACCACTTCACGGGAAGGATGAAAAATGCACCTGTCTCACCTATCTCTTGCACACCACTTATACGTTGCGTTCAGATGGGGCGAGGCAACTTTTGGCTAGTCAAAAAAAAAAAAAAAAAACAGCTGTGGCGCTTGTTGGGATGACTCCTTTATTGTTTATCCCTTTTCTCCACGTACATTTGGCAATTACCTGTGGATCCACAATGGCGAAATGGTTGGAAGTTTCCCTTTCGATCGAGTACGCATTGACTACACCTCTTCGGGAAGGGGGTGGGGGCTATATCCCCACGTTTATATACCCTCGTGTGAGTTACACATGTGAGGGTATATACCTGCATCCAGAAAATGAAAAGAAACAAAAAAGGAAGTTTGCCAAGTTGGTACAATTACGACTGTGATCCTTAATGTAGTATTTTTTTTTTTTCCCCCCAATGCTGTATCTATAAACGCGCCTCACTTTTACCCCTCCCGGGGTGAGGTTTCCCCTAACCCATTATGTGCGTATCTTCCCGGTGCCCACCTGGTCACATGCAACAATGCGAAACGAACAAATAATGTCGCGAAGCTTCACGAAAAAATGGCTCCGTAACAACAACGCGTGAGGCGTTGCTTTTTTCTCCCCCTCCTTTTTTGCGAAGCTCCTATAAAAAGATAGGCCCCAAGAGGGGAAAAGAAAGAAAAGAAAAATCATTTCAAAGTTGAAAGCTGCGCAGAAAAGGCACACGATTATGTGCGTACGTGTAGCATTACGCGCAGAAGGGCTAGCTAAAAAAAAAAAAAGGAGGCAACCAAGGGAAGAGAGTCAAAATTCTAGATGTGATAACAACTCAATAAGTGAGCAACGCTTAAGTAGGAGTGCTTCTCCACGGAAGCAACAAAGAGAGGTGGAGTTACCGAACTTGGCTTTCTTCCCCTCTTGCGAGATATGATGTGGCCCAGGGGCACAGGAAAAAAAAAAAAAAAAAAGATGAACGCTAAGAATGACGCGGGCGAAAGCCTGTTGTGCGGGGGCGAGGATATTTCGGCGCTCGTCGTCGACTTAGGGTTCAGCACGACGAAGATTGGCCACAACCAGGAAGACACACCCAGGGTGTTTTTGAGAAGTACCTGCGGGGAGGACGTATCTCCTGAAGGGAGTGCCCCCCCAGGCCAAGCTGGCTGGAACGGTGCTGGCGGGAACGGTGCTGACTGGAACGGTGCTGCCTGGAACGGTGCTGACGGCGGAAGTATCAGTGGGGGTCGCTCCCCCAAGCTGAAGTTCCCGCTGAACCTGTATAACCCAAAAGAACACGTACGGATAAAACCCCTGTTCGAGAGAAACCCAGTTGACAACACAACACACATGAACAGTGATGTATTCGAGAAAATCCTACACTATGGAATTGAAGGAGTAGAATCAAAGAGAGTCTTCGAGTGCTCGGATGAGATAATCAATCCGATCAAGTTGGGTGGACTTAACTTAAAAATTAACGAACATCCAATTTTGTTGTCCGAAGCGAACTTACACAATCATAAAGTGAGAGCACAGATGACAGAAATACTTTTTGAGACATTTAATATCCCTGCTTTGTATTTTGCAAAGAAAGCCAAGTTAACTGCCTTCAGTTTAGGTCGATGTAGTGCACTAGTTGTCGATATCGGGGGTAGCTCGCTGGATTTATCTCCTGTGTATGAGGGTTACGTGCTTCAGAGAAACTCCTTTCAGTTTAATATTGGAGGGGACTACTTTGACCGCCTGATTTATAGCTTGCTCAGGAAGGACCAAGTGAGGGTCGTGCCTTACTACGAGCAGCGGATGAGGTGGAGTAGCGGCGGGGGAAGCGGCTGGGGTAGCAGCTTGGGTAGCAGCTTGGGCAGCGGCTTGGGCAGCGGCTTGGGCAGCGGCTTGGGCAGCGGCTTGGGCAGCGGTGCACCCCACTCTAATGTACATACCTCCTACGAGGAAGAAGCCATTTTAGATGTCATTCGCTACATGAAGGAGAGCATCTGCAAAGTGCGCGTCGGACAGAATAGCTCCTCCTCCGCTAATAAAAAGAATGAAAACGCAACAGGGAATCTGAAAAATGGAAAGGAGGTGGAACCTGCCACCGGGCAAATGAACAACGGTGCAAAAAATGTTAATGCACCCAAATGGCAAACGGGGCAAGACGACGAAGAAGAGGAATTTTTTGAATTACCGGATGGAGTGAAAATCAAGACAGACAAATATAGATATGACATTGGAGAGGAATTATTTCGTTCCGTTCCATCGGATCCTAATTTCCATGGACTGCCGGAAGCTATAGTGAACTGTATCATCTCGTCGGATGTAGACATACGAAAAGAATTGCTGCAGGCCATTATTGTCACGGGGGGATCATCTCTCTTCCCTGGGCTGGTTGACCGACTGTACAACTCGCTAAGGGAGAAGGAGTGCTTTTCGCAGACCATCAAAATGAAGATTCTAAATATGACGTCATCCGTGGAGAGCCTGTACTCGTCCTGGCTGGGGGGTTCCATACTGGCCAGCCTGGGCACCTTCCAGCAGCTGTGGGTGTCTCGGGCGGAGTACGACGACGCGGGCCACGCGATCGTCTCCGATCGCTGCTTTTGAGTGGGAGGAGCGGTATTGAGGGGTGTTGAGGGGTGTTGAGGGGTGTTGAGGGGTGTTGAGCGGTATTGAGCTGTATTGAGCTGTATTGAGCAGCATTCAGCAGCAGCGTGTAGAAGTGGTACCGCTTTGCGTTGATGTGCTGGGGCTTGCACGTCCGGTCAGCCTCCCCCCACGGCACCTCATTTTTTTTGTAGTGCCTTTTAACCCCCATTTGTCTCCAGATTTGCACGAGGTGGTCACCTCTCCGATTTGTGTACTCCCCCAATTTTATGGCCCCCTCCGCGTGTGCTTCCCCACGCTTCGCAATCCTTTGCAATCCTTCGTTAGTGTATGTGTATGCCCCCCCCCGACCGAAGGGGGGAACCGATTTAACTCAATAGGGGCATCTTTGCGGGGGGCATATTACTCGTCTTCCGTGTAAGAAGCATGCCCCCCCCCGGATGAACTCTCTCCTTTTTTTCCAAGCGGTGAATATTTCCCTCTCGGAACAGCCCAACTGTAATTGCAACGTGTCGTCGTCACTTGGACGCGATTCGTTAACGCTTCTCATCTCACCCACGCATAGGTCGCATGGCAGTAGATATTACCTCCGGAAGGAGTGGCGAAAAAAAGAAAAAAAAAACCTCAAAAGGGGTACAACTTTAACAATACTGATATACATACGGTGGTTATTTTTATGTTAGCGAGTTGGAAAGAAGACACACGCTTGTTCGTTTGCTCGCATTTGTGAGATGCATTTTGTGTGTCCGTTTATGTGTGCTTACTGAAGGGTCAGACGAACGGCTACTGCGCAGTCAGCTAGCCATACGCAGGGTGAAAAAATATGCTCAAAAAAAAAAAAAGAGGCGCCCTACGACGTCCGCGTTGCCTCTTCGCCGCAGGGATCAAACCGAATTTAAAGAAAAAGGAGAAATAAAAAAAAGGGATGGGGGCAACCTCACGGGGAGGCAAAACATGCAACGTGTATGTAGGTACATGTATGGAACGGGGACAAAGAGGGCCTAAAATGTTCATTCTGGCTGCGCCACTCCGCCGCTTAACAGCTTAGCAGCTTAGCATCCTAGCCGCCTACTAGTCATTCTCCACGCCCCTGAAGTCGCGCAGCACACTGTCTATCACACTTTGGGGAATCTGTGATATGCTCTCGTAGTCGTTATTTATGGACGCTACGATTTTCTCCCACAGGAACTCTCCCTTGTACACACCTCCAGCGGTGCCACTTCCAGCGGTGCCACCTACAGCGGTTCCACCTACAGCGGTGTTAAAAATAATGCTGGAAAGCAATTCCTTGCTGTCACAGTTGAGAGCAATCCAATAGTCATTGTTCAGCTCATCCATTAGTTGGTTTATGTCCCACGTTGCTTTCCCGATGAATCTCTTAATGAGTTTGTTTTCCTGTTCGCTGGCTTTCCCCTTCTCGTTTTGGTTGTCCCTTTCTACGTGCATGGCATCCGTATGTGGGGCGGTTGCCCGCTCGGTTTGATTCTCTTCATTGTGCTGGTGCACTTGCGTGGGGGCGCTTTCTTTTTTTACTCCATCCAGGGGTACACTCTGCGCGGCCACAAGGTCAGGCCTGCCATCCACTTCATGCACGGCATCTACTTCACGCACGGCACCCACTTCATGCAAGCCACCCACTTCGTGCACGGCTCCCACTTCATGCCCGTCCGGCGAACTCACCGTGTTAACATTTTCGTTGTACCCCTCATATATAAAATCATTAACGATTGTATTTTTGGAAAATTTTTTTATGTTGTGGAGAATGGTCAGTCCAGGCAGGGGTCCTCCCAGCCAGAAAAAGCTCAAGGGGTTCCTCTCCAGGGGGGTCTTCTCCACGGGGGTCCTCTCCAAGGGGTTCTTTTTACCCGCATCGCTCCCATCGACGGTTGCTTCCACTTTGGTTTTGCTCACTCGGGTTCCTTCCGCAGGGGTGGAGGAGCTCTCCATTTGCTCCTGCGCTGTGTGCAAGTGGGAGAGTCTGTCTCGCCCGCTACTCTCTCCATTTTGGTAGGCTTCCTCCTCCCCATCGTCTTCTTCTTCCTCATCCTCATCATCGTCGTCTTCCTCTTCCTCTGACTCCTCCTCCTCTTCTTCCTCTTCCTCCTCTTCCTCCTCTTCCTCCTCTTCCTCTGACTCCTCCTCCTCTTCCTCTTCTACCTCTTCTCCCTCCTCCGGGTCATTCTCTTCGTACTCACTTCCAGCCTGGTCGTCCCCCGCTACACAATTGCCATCGCTCGCTTGCACATCTGCGCCCACTGGTTGCTGCATGGCACCGGATCTCCTGACCGATTTCCTTCCGTCTCCCTTCTTCCTCTGTCCTTTCTGCCTCTCCTTACGTTTGCCACGACCATCCCCTCCTCCGTCACTACGGCCCTTATCCCCCTCCACGTCATCGTCACACAACTGATTAGTCTCCTGAAATTTTTTAATTTTTTTGTGTATCTTTTGTATCTCCTCCTCCGTGAGTTCCCTTGTCTTCTGCGTTTTTTCCAGCGCACCCTGTCCCTCCCCCAAGTTTGCCTCCCCCAAGCCTGCCTCCCCCATGGCTGCCTCTCCCATCTGAAAGAATTTTTTTTTTTTTTTTTTTTTCTCTTTGTCAAATATATGGACACGGTTATTAATCACAACGACTTTCCATTTGTTATATTTTTCAAAATAAATTTTATAAAATTCATTTAAAAATTGCAACTTTTTAATTTCTTTTTTTATATCGATGATAGATCCTATATTGTAGGAAGGTAAGAATCTGAGATAAATTGGGACTTTATTTAGTTTGATAATGTAGTGTGTTATGATATCAAGTAGATGTTCATCCATCATCACGAAGAGACTGTTTTTTCTAGTGTCATGTATACCAACAGCATTTCCATCTCCAGCGATGACACTCTTCTGCTTCCTCTGTCTGCTAGCATAGTGTTTGGAAGAGCTTCTAAATTGAATCCTCAAAAACATTTCCTGCAAATCTTTTAGTGTTGGGAATTCATCACTAATAGTTTGATGATCACATCGTGATTCTCTCCTTCTTTCAACGTGATATTTTTTTTCTATAATATTTTTTTTTTCTTCCTTTGCGATACATTGATTCTGTAGTACAACCAGTCCTTCTTCTTTCCTACTTTGGTTGTTCTCCTTTTCTGTGTTTTTCTGTGTCTGCATGTGGTTTGCATCACTTGCAGGGGTTCCAATTTGTGACTCTTCCTCAACAGGATGATTCTCTCTCGTTGCTTTGGCTACCTCGCCGCTGCTTTCGGTTACTACTTCGTTATTCCCCTTAACTGGGCCTCCACCGACGCTACTCCCTTGTGCAAACCCATCGGCGAATTCACTCACAAAATTTCGCTTCTTCAAATAGAGCTTATTCAATATATTAACAATTTCCTTCTCGTTGGACATTCCCATGTAGCTATTGTACAAGGGATGCTTATTTAATATGATGCCACACACGAGGTTACTCTTGTCCCTGTGAGTGATTAGAATTATGGATCTATTCCACAGGGTGCTGGATGTCAGTGGGTGTGCGACAAGGATCATCCCCTTCTTTATTTCCTGCTTGTGATTGGGCTTCTTCAACACGATGCTGCTTTTGGTTCGTTTCACGGGGAAGCTCTGGATGTCCGCCTCGCCCCCCCTGCTGGTTTCACTCAAGCGGGTTGCTTCACCCCCCCCAGTGGTCTCACTCAAACGGGTTGCTTCGCCCCCCCCAGTGGCCTCACTCAAACGGGTTGCTTCGCCCCCCCCAGTGGTCTCACTCAAACCGGTTGCTTCGCCCCCGCCGCTGACCTCACCAATCGCGCTTCCCCCAGCGGACTGTCCCAGCTCCCCCTTCTTGTAGGCCCCGGCGCGCTTCTTCCCCTTGCCGCTGGCTCCCTCCCCAGGCAAGTCCTCTTGCTCCACCGTGCCGAAGTTGGCCGCACCGAAATTCGCCGCGCCATAATTCGCCGCGCCAAAATTCACCACGCGGAAATTCCTTTTAAATAAATCCTTTTCCTCATCACAGTGCCATATGTCCTTCCTGTTCGGCAAACACACCCTGTTGTTGTATCTATGCCCTGCTGGAAGATCCCCTATGGAGGACAGAGCCAACAGCAACGAATTTTTAACTCTTCCAAGATGTCGAATGGCAGTAAAACCTACAAGAAATACATCCTCTATGGATTCCTTACATCCACTTTGACTCTTCAAATTATCTCTCAAAAATTTGATCAGTTCTCCCCTTAATTTCTTCTTATTCGATTTTGTGGGACAGTAATGTACACTGCTATTTAAGTATCCTTTTAAAAAATCGTTGTACTTGCTACACCTTTCATTGTCGTAACGATAGACGTTGGATAGGAGACTCTTCCATACTTGGTTCTCGTCAAAGAAGTGACATAACTTCCCTACGGTCCTCGCCAGCGAGCGAAGAACCCTGTCATTTCGCTTGGAAAGCGGCATTACGGAATACGGAGTGCGGAATGCGGAAGAAAAAAGGATACACGCCACGTGCGTGGTGTGGGGCTTCTCTCCTGGGAGGGGTTCTTCTTTACGTGTCAGATTTCCACCGGGAAGGGGCCCCTACGAGGGTGCAGCAAACGTAACCTACGAAGTCCCCTTGGGGCGGTCGCTCCTCCGTTAGCCCCTCCCAGCTAGCAGCTAGCAGCTGGCCGTTCAACCGCTCAACCGCTAAACCGCTCAACCGTTCTTCTGTTGGCTAACTCTGCTAATTGGCTGTTCCCCTATTAGCCGTTGCTGCTTGGGGAGTAACGCGTATGGGGGATGTGGGGAGTGGCCATTGTGCTTCCCCCCTCAGTCGTTCGTAGTCGTTCGTAGTCGTTCGTAGTCGTTCGTAGTCGTTCGTAGTCGTTCGTAGTCGTTCGTAGTCGTTCGTAGTCGTTCGTAGTCGTTCTCAGCCGTTCGCAGTCGTTCGCTGCCGCTCTCAGCCGTTAGCGGTCAATCTGGGGAATGGCCTGACGACAAAAATTCACAGCGAGAAGCGGCCGACTTCGAAATGGCCACGCTGCGGACTGGCTCAAATGGCTAACGCCGTTTCGAGGGCGCTGCGTAGAAGCGGAAAAGCCTCTCCACTGCTGCCAAAGGAGGACTTCCCCTGCGGGTTTGTTGACTCATGCACGGGTCGCATACACTCGTAGGCATTTGCATTCACGTACGCTTAGGCGTTGACATAAGCAATGGCAGTGGCATGCCTTTCGCAGTAGCACGCATTGCGAAGTAGCATGCCTCTCGCAATAGCAGGCACATGCTCCTGTGCGCGACAGTTCGTTACTCACAAATGAGGCTGGCTTATCCAGAAGGCCTCTCCATACTCCAACGGGAAAAAAAAAAAAAAAAAAAAAAAAAAAATTAAAAAAAATTAAAAAAAATTAAAAAACTGTTTTGAAAAAAAAACTTCCAAAAAAAAACGCTTCAAAAAAAGTGGCGCAACGAGTGCTTCGCGAGGCGCGACTGCCGCGTAAGAGCTGCGCCCCAACCGCTGCATCCCAACAGCTGCATCCCGACAGCCGCGTCCCGAAAACGCCACAAGCATTTAATTCGTCGTATCATCTTCAGGAGGAGTGTTTCACCCGTGGGGGTGTTTTCCCATCCATACATCACAACAACGCCTGCTTTTTTTTTTTTTTTTTATTTGCGGCACATGGGAGGAAGCAGAAGTGTATCCTCCTCCCCCTTTTGCATGTGTGGCACGATCACTGGGAAAAAAAAAAAAAAGAGGACGAGGAAGAGGAAGAGGAAGTAGAGGGGGGGAAGAAGAAGTAGGGGGAGGGAAGAGGAACCAGCGGGGGGGAAGAGGAAGCAGAGGGGGGGGAGGAAGATGGGAGAAGCGTTACAAAGTAATACATTTCGAACTTGCTCCTTTTTCAAAATTTCCTTTCAGCTCCTCCCCCCATTTGATGACGCGGCCAACTTGGAAAACGTGATTAAAGTGATCCCTTCGGATCACTGGGCATGTTGGGCACGCTGGGTACACTGGGCATGCTAGGTACACGGCCCCCCTCGCCTCTCACCTCTCACCTCTCCCCTCTCCCCCCTCGCTACAGAACGAAGGACGATGTCTTGGGCGCCTTGCTCAGCGACTTGGAATTCCTAAACTGGTGAAACGTGGCGTACTTCTTCTTAAGCGGCTCGCAAGCATCACCGCAGCTTCTACTCCGCAGGAAGGCCCGTATCTCCCTCTCCAGGAATAATACGTTTCCCTTTTTCGGAGCCCCATCCAAAAGGAAAGAAACTAAATCGTCTTCACTATGTACTGTTAAGAGAAGCGTAAAGGTCTGCTTCATGTACTTTTTAGTCTCCTCAAGTTTGGCATTAATAAAGTGCAGGAAGCAGTGTGCGAAATCTCGAACAGGTAGACTGACCAACTCACTAGTGGGTAAATTTTTTAAAAATAAATAAACAAAAAAAGATAGCTTCTTAATAATGGATGCATTTTTATTGTCTGAGAAGGAACACATCACTCTGAGCATTTCGTAGTCGTTCACTCCACTGCTATGTTTCATAAAATGATCGATCAGCTGACAGGCACACTCATCCAAGAAGTGGTTCTTTGAGTCCATCTTTCGAACCACATAAGGGAACGACTTCACGAAATATCTACATATATTTAGCTTGTCACCTTTAATGCTCATACAAAGGTGCTTCATCGTTAAGAAGCTCTTTTTGCACAAACACGATCGTGGACTTCCACACTGACTCGTTATGTATGGAAGCACAATCTCTAACCTTCCCCATGCTGTAAATAGCTTGGTGTTTTTTGCCAATATTTGTATGTTAGTCAGTGTGACGAAGTCGTCGACCCAATTGGCTTCTCCATCCTCCCGGTCGACGCTGTGCCGGGCAGCCCCCGTGGGGCAATCTCCACGGGGGGGTTGCGCCGCGTTTGCCCCATTTGCCGCGTTTGTCGCGTTTGCCCCATTTGCCGCGTTTGCCGCGTTTGCCCCATTTGCCGCGTTTGCCGTGTCTGTTGCATTTTCCGCGTTTGCTGTGTTTACCGTGTCTGTTGCGTTTTCCACATTTGCCGCGATTCCCGCGACTCCCGCGACGGGGCCAGTGGCGCACCTCAGCTTGGACCCCCGCTTCTCAATTTTGTAAATGTACTCCACGATGTCCTCGTATACGAGGGTCGCCAGGAAGTCGCCCCCGCTGCGCGCTGCACCCTCGGTGGCGCGTTCCCCGAGTTCCCCCTCGATGGGCTGAGCATCCGGCGCACCACCAGCCAATCTCAACTCGTCTCTGCTCCCCAGGGTATCACACTTCACATTCGCTTCATCCCCCTGGGGTTCACACTTCACATTCGCTTCTTCCCCCTGGGGTTCACACTTCACATTCGCTTCTTCCCCCCCCAAACCGATACCCACACTTCGCACGCACCTTTTCCACAGAGCATCTTTCTCCTTTCCAACTAAACCATAAGGCAATCTGCTAACTGTTGGGATGTCCTCCCATTCGTAGTAATAATTTATGAGTAGGTCAGGTGGCTTTGTCTCCTCTGAGATATTCCTACTTGAATTAATTTTTTTTAAACTCCTATCGTGTTCGTCTCCCCCTTCTGCTTCTGGACCCCCTTCCAGCTCTCTTCGCTTATAGGCGTACTTGCACTTCTTAGAGTTGTCCCTTGGGGGAGATTTCCCACTCGTTTCCACGTCACCTTTTGGAGAGCTCTCCTCTGTCATGTGGGATTACCCGATCGTCGTAAGGGGGGAGAAGATGTGGAGGAGGTGGGGGTGCGTCTTATATATATGTACACCTCTGCATATGTGCGCAGTGAAGGCACACAGCTAATATTTCGCTATATTACGGAGGGAATTTTTTCGCGTGAAGTTGGAGCGGCCATGGGGGAAAGGTATACTTTGTGT
>NC_020406.1:1171076-1182548 GCF_000321355.1 Plasmodium cynomolgi strain B
CATAGCTCTGGTGCACACCAACGTGCTGCTTTGTTAGGTAGTTTGAAAGAAAAAAAAAAAAAAAAAAATCGCAGTCTTAAATGTGAGCAATTAGCTGATATTCGAATGCGGTCATTTTTTCCCCCTCGACAAAGAGGTGTGCGCATGGCTCAATGGGGCTTCATACTCGGGCCAGTATTATCTTTACAAACGACCTTATAACGTCCCAGCTGGGGAGAACACGTCTCTCGAAATGGTTGACCCTGTGGCCGCTTCAGCACGGTGAGAGTGCGGAAGGAGAAAAAGAACGCCCCACATAAGGGTCGTTTGAGCTTGTACGTTTATTTCGTTTTGCTTCGTTTTTTACTTCCTTTCACTCGCCTTGTCTAAAATGGGGGCCCAAAAGGAGCACTTACCAGAAAGCGTTCGGAGGTATGATTCGTCGTGTGCAAGCACATATCGCCATATGCGCGAATACACCCATGCGCGGCGCTTTCTTCCCTCCGTGTGAACGGAAGGGGATGCAAAGTGGTACCCGCAGTAGCCGCAGTGGCCGCAGTACCGCGGTGCCGATAACTCTGCGCAAGTACGGGGTACACCCAACGTTTGCAAAAAAGGCGCGCCCATTCGCACGCAGCGTTACAGCGCAGGTGGGTAATTAGATCGTCTTTATTTAAAACTGTTAAGGGGGTTAAATGTAAGCCTTTCTCTTAAGGGGCAAAAAAAAGAAACACTTTCGGGTAATGCTCTTTTTACACATAAAAAATTAACATTTTGCGAACGATTAATCATAAGGTAGATAGTTTAATTCGTTTTTTGTTTTTTTTTTTTTTTCCCCTTTTGAGAAAAGCTTACATTTTCCCTCTTTGAGATGCCTACACTTTTAAGCGTTGCATAAACACATACAGACCATATACACCCCTGTGTGCACTATTCAGGGTTACAAAAAAGAAAAAAAAAAAAAAAAAAGGGGAAGACTGTGTATATATACAAATATGGAGAGAGAAAGAATTACGGGGGGGTGGGGGGAAGTGAACAAAAAAACGAAAACAAAGTGGCGCTGCATTTATTCGCCTAGACATTTGTGGGTGCATCGTGGGGCGTCCATCAGTGGGCACGACCGTCCACTCGAGCGCCAAAAGGCACATGTACACATGAGTGTATTGTACACGCGCTGACGCACATGAGCTCGTGCGGGCTGCGCGAACTACATGAGCGAACAAATCTCCTTGGTGTACTTCATGTCCTCGATCAGCACCCTCTCCAGGTAGCTCTTAAACACACTCATCTGGGGCACATGCGAAATTTTCGTCAAATACTTCTTAACCTCGTCTTCCTCCGCGTTGTTCAGCACGTTGTAATTCAGCGACCCGTATATGTTCCTCAGCATGACATTCGCCGGCACCGCGGTATAGTTGATTTTGTCTATTTCCTTCAGGCAGGTCAGGCACAACTCCCTGTAATAGTCGCACTGTAGGGTGTGGGGAAAAAAAATAGCCATTTTGTGAAAAATGTGAATGGCTCATAAAAAAAACTAGCCATTTTGTGAAAAATATGAACGGTTCATAAAAAAAAAAAAGCTAGCCATTTTGAAAAAAATATGAACGGCTCATAAAAAAAAAATAGCCATTTTGAAAAAACTATGAACGGCTCATGCACAAATAAACGCGAACGCGCGGTGTTGTCTCACCAGGTCAGCCAGAATCTTTATGCGCTGCTTGACCTCCACGTTCTCGCTAAACATGACGCAGTCGTCCTCCTTGGGGGGGAACATACTGGCCGTGGCAGGGTCATTCAAGTAGGGAGAATTCTTATCACTGGGAAGAAAAGAAGCCTTGGTAATTATTTCCTGTATGGTTAGCTGATTTATTTTCTGCTCTTTTTTTTCTTCCTCCTCTTGCTGCTGCTGCTCTTCCTCCTTTTGTTTGGCGTCATTCTGCGCGTTTTCTTTGCTATTCTGCGGCTTTATTTCTGTTCTACATATGGGGCAGGTCTGCTGCTGAATGAACCACGACTTTAGGCACTCTACATGAAAGATATGAGAGCAGGTTAATTTTTTGGAGCCCTCCTTCAAGTCGTCCCTGCATATAATACACGTACCAACTTCTTTTAACTCTTCCTCCGTCGCATCAGCAAATTTTGTTTCGATATTCTTGGTCAACTCTCGGTACCTCTGAAACGATTTAAATCTCGATATTAACGTTTTTACAACGTGTATAATGTCTGCAGTCATGTGTAGTGGCAGGTTGCTAAAATTATTGAGAATGAACACTAGGATGAAGACCAAGAATATGATTAAGCTCATGATGTCGTGCAGGATGTCGAGGAAAAATAAAATGGTTGCTTTGGAGGATAATCCATTCGCTGATCTAAGGTCGATTATGTTCACAAAAAATTTAAATATCGATATTTGACAGGACTCGAATATGCTCAAGCTTTCGAAAAACAGCCACAGGTACATAGTCGAATTTTTTAGCGAGTATTTGTAGAAGTAGGTAAACATGGTCAGGTTGGCCACTGACAGGAGGCACATGAAGAGGAACAGCTTCACCAGCACTCGGGTTCGGGGCACCCCCAGTTCGAAGATCTGCCAGGGGGGGGGAGTAATAAAAAACGAATCGAAATGGGTCAAGGTGAATCAAAGTAAATCGCTACGCATCGCTACGAATCGAAGTGGGTCTGAGAAGAGGCCCCCCACGTGGATGCGCGTGCGGAGAGCTCTTACGTGAGAAACCCGGGAGTAAAGGACCAAGTGGTATGCCTTCAAAATAACGATGATAGATAAGTATTTAATTAAAATAATGGAGGATACTTCCTTCCCATTTATTGTGGGCTTGGACAAAACCAAAAACAATATGGTATCCATTATAAACGCCCGGGCGTTGTCTATGAGCTGCTCCACTTCCAGGTATCTCAGCTCGCCAATAAATATGTTCAACAGAAGCTTGCACAGTATGATGAAAATCATCAAGAAAAAGTTGTAAATAATCTGTGACGGGTGGGGGAAAAAAAAAAAAAAAAAAGACACTTTTTTATTTACTTTCTGTGTGGTTATACAGGTTTAGGGTACATCGGGGGATCACATTCAACAGGAGCACTCCTGTTCGGTATATTGAGCATACATGGCAGGAGTGCAGCTCTCAACGGGGTCCGCCCCGAATGGGGGGAGGGATTTCCTCCCTCGCGCTGTTTTCCTTTCGCTTACCGTCCTGGGGAACTTCTCCGTTGACAGATACACCACAGCTGAGTAGAACTCGTTGTACTTCATGAAGGAGTACATTAAAATGAAGGCCAACCCGAGGTGGCTTAGGAAGATATACAGACGCATGTTGACCTCCATGGTGAAGGGGTTGCGCGTTCCTTGGTAGGAATCGAGGGGAAGGGGGAAGATTGCTTCTCTCGCAGGACACGCCCTCGCAACCTAGCAAGCGTGAATGGAATGTACGAACGAACGAGTGGGTGCCCCTCTGATGGTGACGTTTTTACCCGCTCACACGCGTTTGCCATACCCTCTGTGCCAGGTGGTCATCCCCCCCCTAGCGCAAAAGTTAACGAATGGTCCACCCAAGATGATCAAAAAAAAAAAAAAAAAAAATTGGGAAATATGTACACAAATTAGCATACGCAAGGGGAAAAAAAAAAAAAAACTTCTGAGAAAAGAGAATTGGAAAATATTCCTCCAAGTGGTAGGCCATCTTAAAATTGGCCACGTGTTAAATCGTGTTCATAACATGCACGTACTCGCGGGGTAGGAACGTATACATACATACGTACGTATGTACACCATGCCCCTTACGTGAATAAACCTCTTTGGATTCCTCCTCATTTTGCTTCGCGTAGGGGGCGCGCGCAAGTGGGAAATTAAAAAAAAAAAAAAAAAAAAAAAAAAAAAAAATTTAAATAAAATAATAAGAGCGCACAAAGGAATATAAACGAACAAGCGAGCGATCGGGCGAATGAACGAGTGAACGCCGCAAGGGGCAGCACAAACGGGAGAACTGGTTTGGATCCCTCACGCCAGAAGTTTATCAATTTCGCTGTCAATATTGCGCTCATGTTTCCCCCCTGTTTCGGGAAATGGTGACCCTTAAGACTGCCTCGGATTAGTATAGGAGCGGTTGTGCAGGAAGCTCGTATTTACACTACGTAGGATATGCCACCTTTTTTTTTTTTTTTGTTGTCCCCCTCTGTGGTGGCATTTATGAAAAAAAAAAAAAAAAAAAGGAAGAATGGAAGGACGAATGCTTTAAAACCTTTCAGCTTTGCTGGAGGGTTATCTTTTCCCCCATTCTTGCTTCTTCTATGTTCCCATTTTCTTTCTTTTTTTTTGTTCCTCCACTTTTTCCCCGTCCCCCATTTATATATTTATTTATCACCCTGGCGGGCTTCCTACACAAGGTGGTGTTAAAAAAGAGTTGTGCCAAACGGGACTTCACACATGTAGATGGTGAAGAGAGGAAGAAACCATTGACGCAGCTACGCACACATATGTTGCGGCATTTTTAAAGAGGCCATAAAAGTGGGGCAGCCCAACGGTGTAGTAGCCACAGCAGAGGGTGCTGGGGGAAAAACATCTTAACGAGTGACGATTAGCAAAGGTACCTTGTCCATTGCGTCCACTTCTTTTCTTCGCAAACGGGGGGAGGAGGTGCCATACGGGTGTGTCGTACGTGTCTGACTGATCCTCCGTTTGTGGAGCCCCTCCCTGTGTGTGCCGTTTCGACCAAATGGCCTCAAGGGGGGGGTGAAGGACGACATCAGGAACGCCCATCCAGTAGCAAAATACTGCCGGTTAAAAATGAACGTAATTACTCAGTTGAGTGTTGTTTCGAAGGGGCGGGTGGCATGCAAAAATATATGTGGATGCGTCCGCTGATTGCTAAACTGACGTAGCACGTGGGTCATATATACTGTCCTGTGGTACATATACAACACACTGGGGCGCAGCGCACATAAAACTGCGCAAAAAAAAGAAAAACGGCGCAGGGGAAAAACGGAGCAGGGTAAAAAACGGAGGAGTTATTATAAAGCAAACAGTTCACCCTTTCCATGCGTTTTGCGTGCAGAACAGGACGCAAACGCTAAGATGCGACTCTGCCGTACGTGCTGGTAAGTCACTCCTCCGTTAGGGGATTTTCTTCCCCTACTTTCACATGGTAGGGAAGTGAACCCCACGTAGAAGATCCCACGCGTTACTCTTTATGTAGAGAATCAACGCGTTAAAGTTGTTCAGTGCAAGGGAGGAGTTCACCGCGCTGGGGAGGCCCCGCGAACCGTTTGGTGACGCTTCCCCCGGAGCGGCTTCCTCCAGGGCTGCTTTCCCTAGAGCTGCTTCCCCTGCGTCTTGGCCCAGTTCCACAGCTACCTCACCCGGAACGACGTTACTGATGAAGGCGGGATTAAATGTGATAAATACGTTTGGCTTCCACGACATGCTTACCTTTTCATATTGCCCCGGTGCCTTACGAAGCTTGCGTTTTATTTTTTTTCGGAACCACTGAACGTCCATAATTTCGTTAAAGCACAGGGGGTTATACAGCACCGTCATCTGACATGAGAATTTTTCCTCCACGTTTTTTATAAAATGCTCGAAGTAGCTCTTGTATATAAGAAGCAACTCGTGTTTCTGTAATCCTTTCATCATATCACCAATTTTTGTTGCCTTCATTTTGGTGACATCGTCTAAGTAGGTTAGGTCGTACGCCTCGTCCATTCGATACATATGGTTGAGTGTTTGTGTGTTGTTTTCACTCGTTGCTTTTCTGTGACTTGCTGTGGTTGCTACGCTTTCACTTTCCTTTGCATCCTCCCCGTCTTCATCCTTCTGCGACTCGTGCGGCTGCTCCTTTGGATGCGATTCCTTTGGATGCGACTCTTTCTGCTGTTGCTTCTTCTTCAAGTGCTCCTCCTTCTTCATCTGCTCCTCCTTCAGCTGCTCCTCCTTCTTGTCGTTTTTCTTCTTACTGGGTGGATTCGAGCCGGCCTGCACCCCCCCGCCGTTGCTGTGTCCCCTGCCGCACCCCCTCCAACACCCCCCGCATCTTCCGCATGTCTTATTTTCTGCTTCAACAAACTTAGGGACTTCTCCGGACGGTGGAAATTCAAAATGATATCGTAGTTCCTTCTCTCTATGAGAAAAAGGGATATCCAATTCTCCCGCTCAAAATTATTTTCCAATTTTTTTATCATTTCGAGAGACTTCCTCGCTTCGGACAGAATAAGGTCGTACAACTGGTGGGGTAGATTGATGAGCAGACAGTGGGGGTCATACAGTGAACAGATCCAAAAATTTTTGTTCACTTGCTTATTTTTTTTTCTCGCATGAAAGGAGTTTATTAATTTAATTTTATGTTCCTCCTTGAGGCAGTTGTCATAGTCCATGATGAGGGGCTTGTTCTGCCAATCGTAGCTAACGAGGAAGGACAAGAATGTAATTAGTGTCGTTTTGGGGCATATCGAAAAGGAGTCCAAGAATTCATCTCCTCCACCAATGGCATCTAGGGGGTCACCCAATGTGTCAGCTGCTGCTATCGTTCCTGATGAGACGTCTTCCTTCTTCGACTTGCCTATCTGATGTACGTTGTTGTTTCCCTTTTTTCCCTTAGCACTGTAGGCAGCAGCTTTGGGACCGTCCTTCCTCATTTCCACTGGGCCCTTCTGCGAGGGAGTGCTGATGATAAGAGGGCTGTTGTCCTCCTCCGCGCTCTCACTTGCGCTGGTGACACCTGTGGCATTTCCCCCCACGGAGATTTTCTCCCTCTCGCAGAGGGCACGGTAGTAGATACGCTGTTCCGCCTTCTCCGCACGGGTGATTCTCCTGTAAAGACTACTCCACCGTAGGAACTGTGCATGTGGGGTGTTGCTTCCTGGTAGACCTTTCTGCAAAAAAAAAGTATTCCTCCTAGCGTGTATTCTAAACTCTTGCGTGTATATGTAAAAAAGTACGTTCTCTACCAACTCATCACAGCACCATATACCCTTGGACATAAACCAAAGCTTGCATATCTTCACAGACAAATGAAAGGATGAAAATTTAGTTGAATAAAAATAAACAAATGATGAAACCAACGGTTTAAAAATATAATTCTTTATCTTCTTCATATAATCTACATTCTCAATTCTAACATCATCGAGGTTAGTCACCTGGATGAGATTCCTCTCCATAACTTTACTTACAAAAATATGCAGTCTGAACAGAATTAACTTCGAGGAAATATCAAGACAAAAATTTTTATTTTCTACTTTTGAAAAAAATTTTTTTCCCTCGATAGATATCTTATTACATATTATCCCCTTAGCACTTTCATATATACGAAAGAAATTCTGTGCGTTTTTGTAATTCACACTATTGAATTTTATATCAACAACAATGTCAATTATTTTTTTTTGGTTTTTTTTATATCCCAAATCTGTCATTTTGAGTAAATCACTCGAGCTGGTAACGTTACATACAGTAAAGAGTTTCTCACTCAGACTGTACAAAATATTTTTCACTTCGTTGTATAAATCGCTAATATTTTTATAGTAGGTGAATTGTGCATCTTTCATTAACAATGGGGAGGAGAGATACACGAAAAAGGTTTTTTTTTTTACCTTTTTCCCACTGCAGAGGTGAATTGCGTCATCATTTTTTAGAGAGTTAATTCTTTCGTGTAGTCCCTGCTGCAGACTGGCTGCTTCGTTGTACCTCAGCATGCGTAGGATACTCTTAATTGCCTGCACGTGTACTGATGGGGCTTTTCCCTCGTACAGCTGACTGAACAGGACCTCAAAGAAGGGGTTCCCCACGTTCTGGTCCTCCTCCTCGCTTTCGCTGCCATCCTGTAGAGCGCACGGCGCGGTGGTTGGTAGGGTGGTTGGCAGGGTGCTGTGTGCAGCGCCTGATACACCGTTTGGCACACCGCCTGGCGCACCGCTTGCCACACCGCCTGGCACACCGCTTCTCACACCGCCTGGCACACCGCTTCTCACACCGCCTGGCACACCGCTTCTCACACCGCCTGGCACACCGCTTGCCACACCGCTTGAGAGGGCTCTCTTCTTCCTAAGCAATCTCGTGGCGGGCCTCTTCCACTGAACCACCTCAAAAATGGTGTTGTTTTCGAATCTCCTAATGGTTGCTCTGTCTCCCCAGAAACGTTTAAATGCGGAGGTCCCCTCGGGGGTGTACAGCTCCTTGGAGATATCCATAAGCCGCATGACGTTGTTCGTCTTCAGGAAGAAGGTCACTCCTATTAGGGTTTTCTTCCTCAGCAGGGTTTTCTCCCTCGGTAGGGTTTTCTCCCTCGGTAGGGTTTTCTTCGATCCATCCTTTTGCCCAGCCGCCGCGGGGTCCACAGCTTCTCCTCGGCGCCGCTTACACGTGAGCAGCACGTCGTGGAAGAGGCTCTGCGGGAGGCTGCCCGGGTTGGCGGCGCGGCGGCCCTCCTCACCCGTAGCACCGGCTCCGTTGTACCCGTTCGCCCCACCCGCTACCTGCCCCACGTGCTCCCCCTGCTTCTCCTGCTCCTCCTGCGCTTCCCCCGCCGCCTCCCCCTCGTGGAGGCAAAAGCGCACCAGGCGGACGGCCACCTCGCCCAAGCGGTCGGCCAAGCCGCGCACCAAGTTGCGCCGCAAGGCCATCACCACCTCGTTGTAGTTGTGTAGGTGGTTGCTCACCAGCAGGGGGAACATCAACTCCTCCTCGTAGTTCACGGAGAAGCACTCATAATTCGCTGCCAACAATTCGTATATTCTTCCGCAACGCAGAGAGTACTCTGCCTTCTTCGCTTCCTCAATCAGTTCAGTCAGCGAGAAAAAAATGGACTGAAATGGGTCATACACTGAATTAATCAAAAAAAGGTGTGGCCCCTCTGTTGGTCCTGATGAACAGCTCCCCTTCTCTCTCTCCGAAGAAGTAAACACTCCGTTCTGATATCCATACACATAACGACACAAATCCATGCTGCTTAAGAAGCTAATTGTTTTCTTAAAAATGAGGAAGGCGTCGCATCTCTCCAGCTTCTGTTCATAACAGACGTAGCTGCAGATCAGTCCCAGTACAAAGGAGTTAATATCCGTGTAGTGGAAGAAGCTGCCAATTTTACACCTCTCTCCCTGTTTAAGTTTGTTGTCACTCTTTTCATCCCGAGTGGAAAAACTATGCAATAATCTCCTGTTAAGGCACCATAACTTGAGTAATTTAACAGCTTGCCTGTACGCATCTACATTGGCAACACTCCTTTTTATTACATTGTCGCACTCGATCAGGTGACACTCCGTGAGTATAAACCTTTTCAAAATGGTTCTTCTAGTACACAGAGTTTTTATTTTTTTCCTCAGTTGATCTTCCTCTGCATGTGTTTTTTCTCCCGATTTGATTGCCCGTCCGCCGCTACCCTTTTCCGCTCCCTTTTCCGCTCCCTTTTCCGCTCCCTTTTCCGCTCCCTTTTCCGCTTCCTTTTCTGCTCCCTTTTCCGCTCCCTTATCTGCCCCCTTTCCATTCTTGGCGTTTTTTCCATTTTTTTTTTTCTTCCCTTTGGTCTCCCCCGCATTCGTTTTTTCCTCTACCTGCGTGGGGTTCTTCTCCACTATGCCTGCATAACACTTTCTGTACACATGTAGCAGACTCGAGGTGACCTTCTTCGAGGGATAAAGAATCAGGTGGATGTTCCCAACATGCTTCTCCCTTTTGTGTACAGTCAGGACCAAAATTGACTTTGAATTATTTAGCCACGTTTTCACACTGATTCGAATATCTACACTGTGTGATAAATTCTGTTCGCTTAAATTGCGTAAAAAATTTTTGGAGAAAAAATGGTTCTTTAGTAAGACAACGAATAGGTTGTGATAGTGATGCAGGTTCCTATACTTGCATTTTCTTCCCAACTTTGTATTTAAATTATATTCGAATCCGAGATCTAAGTTGAGATGACTATTGAGCATCATGCCGTTTTTGTAACTTCCGAGAACTTTTCCTCTCTTCAATTTCATACTTTTTGCGTATGCCTCTTTAAATTCGTTTCCCTCCTTCTGCAAGTAATTGGCTAGCTCGTCTTCTAACTCTGCTACAAAGCTGATCGTTGCATCTTTAATAAGTGACAGGAGAGTAACATTGGTGACGTTTTTTTTATGATAATTCAATCCTAGTAATACATCGTTTAGCTTTTTCCCCTGTTCATCACCGTTCGTATCTTCGTAACTGCCATTCTGCTCTTTCGCTAGGGTCTTCAGTTTTTCTTCGTCTACGTCTTTCGTGGGGGCCTCCACGCACAGCTCGAACGTCACTTCACTCGCTCCCGGGCGTGGCATGGCGGTAGAAAAAGGGAGGGAGAAGAAACAGCGGCAGGGGCAGAGGCAGCAACGGCAGAGGCGATGCCTTCCAATATGTAACCCTTCGCAGGAGAAGCGGCCCCTTCCAAAGGAGTGCTCTTTTCCACTGTATGTAGATTCGAAGGGACACCCCTCCCTTTTGAAGTCCTTTCCTAATGCGTTGCGATAAGTACGTGGGGTTGGGGGGAAGGATAGCCTCTCTTCCTTGCACGTACAAGGCAGCTATATGTAGGCGTTCACTTTTTTTTTTTTTTAAATTTTCAAACACTGCCGCTAACGGTTGCTCCTTTTTTGTGGCCACGTGGCAGCGCTTCCTTTCGCACATGCATGCACGGGCACGCTCATTCGTAGTCCAACGTGTAGTCCCACGTGCAGTCCCACGTGCAGTCCCACGTGTAGTCACTTACGTAGGACCGAGCGTACGCTGGTGGGTCACTCCTCTTTCACGTTCCCCGGGACCACAAAACGGAGGGAGGCGATTTTCTTTATCAGCGAGATCTTCTACACGGTGGTGAAGCGGCTACGTAATTAAGTCAGTTTTTTTTTTTTTTTTTTTTGTTTTTTTTTTTTTTTTTTTTTATTGTGCTGCGGGGTTAGGCAGTTAAGCAGTGAAGTGAAAAAAAAGTCAATCAGCCGATCGATCGGTCGCTTGCCGAGTAGGGGTGACGGTTTGCTTTGTCGGTCAGGAGGTGTTTTTTCCCCCGTTGTGCGGTCAAACATATGGGTTATACCGTTTCGGGTCCGCTAAGATGTGCTGCCCACATGTATATATTTATGCATGAGGGGAAAAAAAAGGGATACCCATCACAGAAAGTAGCTTGCCGGCCCCGCTTCCAATGGACCCAATGGGGGTACGTACCGCACTGCAGGTGCTGCTGCCCGCCCTGTTGTGCCCCCTTTTTTCGAGGTACCGGTTTGGAGGACACACATTAACAGCGTATGCGCAGAAGAAGGGGAAGTGACAATTCGGGGCCAAGTGCGCACAGAATGAAAAAAAAAAAAAAAAAAAAGGATCACTGATGAGGGGCTTACATTGAAGTTACGCTGCTCCCCTTGTAACGAGATCTCCCTTGGTCGAAGCAGCAACACCGTAGAGTGAGGGTCAGCCTTTGTGGCTTCTCCCCCCGCCAACACATAACACAAAGTATCGCCGCACTGCACGCGAGGAGCGAAAAGGAGAGA
>NC_020406.1:1182688-1184990 GCF_000321355.1 Plasmodium cynomolgi strain B
TTTTTTTCACGTCGGAGGTTTACGATGCTTGGTTCCTCCTTTTTTTGTAACTTTGGCTGCCATCCGTGTAGCGGTGTAGCGAAGTGGCGAAGTGCGGAGTAACGACGCAGCGACGTAGCTACGTAGCGACGTAGCGGCGTAGCGGCTGAGTTGCCCCATCGGGAAGACCCCTTAAAGGAGGAGACCACGCGAGGAAGCAGAAGAACTTTTACGACCACCCCGCTTCTCCAGTTTTTTTACGTAACCAATGAGTAGGGGCATCTCTTTTTGTGCATCTCATTTTCCTTCGTGCAGTAGCTAATGCGGATCAAAGGGGGAGTAAAATAAAAAAAGAGAGACCCCCACCGTGTGCCTTCCCTAGCTGACGCGACTTGGATCCTACTCCGGGGTTAAGCTGCTTAGTACTGTCTGCATGTGAGTTGGGAAAGAAGGTGCCTCGTGGGGGGCCGAAATGCTAAAAGGGGATTACATCGTGACGGAGAAGAGGAGGCTTCCATTCGTGTAGCGTTTTGCTTAGCCTTTCGATTAGCCTTCCGCTTACCCTTCCGCTTACCCTTCCGCCTGTCCTTTCACGTAACCCTCCCAACCATGGATGGGTCATTCATCCCCAAGGAGCTGGTCGGGAAGGACATTTATCAAGTCTTGGGTCTCACCTTCGAGGACGCAGGGAAGGACAACATAAAAAACTTAATAAGAAAGAGGTACCTGAAATGTGCGCTGATTCTGCACCCCGATAAGGTGGAGAGCGGCTCCAAGGGGGGAGGAGCACAGGGGGGAGGAACGCATGGGGGAGGAGCACATGGGGGAGGAACACAGAGGGGAGGAACACAGGGGAGTGGTTCCAACGCATCGAACACAGACAAATTCAACACCCTCAAATGTGCATACGAATTTTTAATGAACGAACAACTGAGGAATAAATACAACCTATACGTTGCAGAGCAGAAGGCGAAAAAAAAAAAAAATGGCTCACATAGCAATAATATCAGTCTGAGTCGTTTTTTGGACAAAAAAAAGCTTGATGCACAGCAGAAGGAGAAATTATTTTTTAAAAGGAAGTTGGAGGCACGAGAGAGGGAGATGGCCAATGGGGGAGGAAAAAAAAAGTGGACCAACAGTGGAGCGGGATGGACAAACAGTGGAGCGGAATGGACACACGGTGGAACGGAATGGCCGCACGGTGGAAAGTCAGGGGATCCCACCGCGAGCAGTTACCGCAACGGGAAGAAGAGTCGGAAAAAAAAAAATGCGCAGCAAGAAGCGGCACTCAGGGAACAGAACAATTTAAAAAAAATCAAAAAGCAGAATGAGGATTTTGTAAGAAGGCACTCCGCACACCCCGGTCAAAGAAACCACCAAAAGGGCGTGCGCGAGGGGGAAGACGCAGGCGAGAGGGACGAAAGGGACAAAAGGGGCAAAAGAGGCCAAAGAGACGAAAGAGCCGAAAGGAACGAAAGAGCCGAAAGGAACGAAAGAGCCGAAAGGAACGAAAGAGCCGAAAGGAACGAAAGAGCCGAAAGAGACGAAAGGGACCGAGCAATCGAAATTTACTTGCACAATTACCCACACAACGTTGACCTGCTGCAAAGGTACATAGAGCAAAAAGAATTGTTAACCTTCTTCCTCGATTTTAATTTTCAAAAATACTACCTGAACAAGAATGAGGAAGAGACGCAGAGTGAAAGGAAAGTTGGGTTGTTTTCCTTTAGTCATCGCAGCGAAGCCATTCGTGCATACTTGCACTTTAAAAAAAATGGGAAACATATTGACCGCAATTTTAAGCTGAGGCTGGCAGTGCCCTGCAAAGAAGGCGGAGAAGTGCGCTCTGAGGGGGAAGTGCGCTCGGAGGAGGAAGTGCGCTCGGAGGAGGAAGGGCTCCAGAAGGGGAGAGCCAACGAGACAGCGGAGAAGGACAACGTCGACAGGATGATGAACGAGATGGTAGATGAGCTGGACAGGATGTTTTCCTTCTGACGTGAGCGTGCACGAGGTGATCTCCCCTTCTCAGCGGCGTCGAAAGTGTAACGTATTTTTCCCTCTCTTTTGCATGACCTCCAACGGGGGAAGCATATTTAGAAAGAGTCATCCCATAAGCGATCACCCAACTCTCCTCTTTGAAGAATCTGTGCATGCCGTATATCAGCACATAGCGCGCATACTGGCATGCATTTTTTTTTTTTTGTTGTTTTGTCACAAATTAACTCCCCCCCCTGCGCGTTTGTAATTTAATGACATTTTTAAAATTATGTTTTTTTTTTAATTTTTATGTTTATGCTTATGCTTCTGTTTATGCTTATGCTTC
>NC_020406.1:1185470-1191865 GCF_000321355.1 Plasmodium cynomolgi strain B
TGAGTTAATCGTAATGAAGCGAAAAAAAAAAAAAAAAAAGTAAAACATAATGAAGCAGAACAAAGTATCTCTGCTTCATTGGGTCCCCTTTTTTTTTTCACCCCCCACGTCCGTTTTTTTTTTCCCCGTTTTGTCTTTTCCCATTTTCGCAACACAGCGGTCAGGCGGTGTAGCAGTGTAGCAGTGAAGCGGTGTGGCAGTGTAGCAGCGTAGCAGTGAGGCCACGTTGCAGACAAGCGGCGTAGCGGGCAAACCGCCTCACTCCCTCACCCCCTCACCGCTCCACGCTCCACGCTCCACGCTGCACCTGCGAGATGAGCAGGCAGAGAGAAGAGGCCCGGCTGCAACGGCTGCTGGGCAGGCTGAAGGGTCAGGGGATGTTCGACGAGGTGCACGAAGACACGGTGGACAAAAATATAGTGAAAAAAATTGCCATCCTGTACGACGTGTTCAGGAGGATAAACGAAGGGAACGGAGCGATTATCGGGAGCAGCAACTCCGACTTTGTATACACAAGCGACATTAAACATGCATTAAAATACGACGACTTCGTACGTGTGAGGTTCCACATCATCCCAAGGGAAAGAAAAAATGGAATCCTCAAATTGGAACAGGAGGAAAAAAATTATCACTTTATTGAAAATATGAATCACATCGTTAGCAACGTTTATAACCCCTCCAGTTACGACCAATTTTTAAGTAACCGAGTGGAGGAAGACAAAGACAAATTAAATTGCATGATGAAGTGTTTGAACGAAATTGAGTCTGCATATATATACAGATATCGTAGTGACAGCAACATAAAATTGACGTTTGAAATTTTTTGTCACAATTTCTACACATTTTTGTCGTATGATTATAAAAAGAAATCGTGCGTACAAAATTTCCGTAACAAATATGACAATGTGCAAGTGAGCAACCATTTTCAATTATCCACTCCTCAGAATATGATTCACGTAAACTCGATCGGGACTGTGATGCACCCCTCCACTGACCCGTACGAGAGAGATACTTTGGAGAAACTGAAGCCCTTCATTTTGGAGTCCCTCGAGATGGTCAAGGAACTGCATGACACGGGGGATAGGAGACACCCCCCCTTTGGGGGGGCACAACTGGATAATGATTTCTTTGTTAAGAATACCCACTACGAGGATGATATGCGCCGCCTCATTCGCATGGAGAGCGCGGCCAACGAGTACAGGCGCTTGCGCGCGGGCCTGGCAAAGCGGTTGAGCGGGTGAGCAGGTGGGCCGTTGAGCGGTTTGCCGCTTACCGCGCATCTGCCTTAGCACGCTGGCCGAACGAACGAGGCGGAGTCACCGCCGGGGAAGCGCTACAGGAGGAAAGTGAACAGACCAACGATGTCGCAAAATGTGCATCTTACAATCGTGTGCACTGTGCATGTGCAGCTAATTTTTTTTTTTTTCGACACGACAGTGTAATCGCCTTTGAGAGGGGACCGCCTACTCGAGTAGCCGTGCCCACCTACCTGAGCAGTCGCGCCCACCTACCCAAGCAGTCGTCCCACCTCTCTTTTTTTTGCATCCTCCTCCCCCCAACTTTTTCTCTCCTCCCGGGGAGGCTCCAACGTGACGTTCTTGACAAGTAGTTAGTCACAGCTGGCGAGTCCCGCATCTGCCCCAGCAGTGACCCATTTTTTGTTGCTAGCCAACGGGGACTACACATAAATGGCACCTCCACGCAAATGGTACCTCCACGCAAAGGATGTCCCCACACAAAGGATGTCCCTATATATATGATGCCCCTGTGCGTGCTGGATGGGCCCCACCTCAGAGCTGACAACTGAGCCAACCCTGTGGTGCACCCCGCTAAGCATACCTGCCTATCGCGACACCCCTCTCGCGTTTCTCCAAAGGACCACGCTCCACAGAAACGCATTCGAAGGAACAAAGCAGAGCATGGCAGAGCATGGCAAAGCATAGCAAAGGATAGCAAACCATAGCGCCACACAGCACAACACAGCACAGCAGAACTGGGAGGCAACTCCGCACTTCTCCCTTATCGACATGGTTCGAAATTGTGCACTTTATTTTTTTTTTAGTTGTTTTTCTTGGGAGGCCTTTCCTAACAGGGAGAGGAACTTAGCATAAAATAGCATCTAGCGTTTGACTCTTCAGGATGGACCGCGCCCGGGGGACCCTCCTCGGGGTGGCTGGTCGACAGTGGGACATGCTGTGCTTGGGCGGTGCGCATTTTGGCATGTCCGCCTTGGCTCCAGGCCGCACGCGTAAGTAGTGTATCCCGTGGGCCTGTCCTGTCACAAGTTGGCACGCCCAATTGGACCGCTGCGATGTGCGACGTGTGACGTGCGACGTGTGACGTGCGACGTGTGACGTGCGACGTGGGACGATGTGAATGCTCGTCTCCACTTCCACCCCCTTTCCCATTTCCCCCACCCCGTAACCTTCAGCGAGTCGAGGCATGACGTACTACCCCTGCCGCAGACAGGAGGGGCACAAAATAGTATGTTGAAAAAAAAAAAAGCCGCGGGGGTCAACCCGTGCACGTACATACGCCAATGCACACAGCTGCTCAGCTGCTCACCTGCACACAGCGGCTCACCTGGCACACAGCTGCTGACTTCATGTACACCTCCCCGCATGCACTCCCCCGCGCCACAGGAACTGATGCTGGGGAAGCACCGGAAGAGGAAAATCAACCCCCCCCTCTACCCAGTCCACCCGAACGAGGAGAAAAAAAAAAACCTGAATAATTTTATAACGTACAAGGATCTGAAGATACGCTGGAGAAACACATCCAAAAATTACAGAAAAAAAGTTACCATTGCGAGGAAGTGGAAGAACTTACATTGCCTCCTTCCGATGAATAAACATTCATGCATTTTTATTTTGCACAAAAATTTGCCCTATACTCGTTTTAAAGGGAAGGAAGGAGTCCGTGCTGAGGGGGCAGAGAGCTTCTCTCCTCAGCGGAGTGATGCAGCCCCCGCGGGGGGGGCCATCAAACAGGTAATACGAATCGGTGTGTAGATTTGCACAGACGGGGAAAGAGAAGGACCCCCACTCGGAAATGGCGCCCATGTGCATGTGCCTATTTGTCTACATGGGCACACAATTATGTGCCACCTCTCGTGTGCATTTTGTTTTGCTTTATTTTGTTCTGTTCTGTTTTGCTCTGTTTTGCTCTGTTTTATTTTGCCTTATTTTGCTTTATTTTGCTTTATTTTTCTCCGCAGATAGGCGACAAGCGCGAGGGGGCAGTTCCTAATGGGGTCGCCACCCCGCAGAGTGGAAAAATGAATAACACGCAAAGCAGGGGGAGGAAGGCCAAAAATCGGAATCCGACACGGGTGCGCCACTCAGGGGAGGAGAAGGAGGAGGAAGGTAAGCTAGATGAACCAAATCAAGTGAGTCACCCCTACGAGGTGGATCCCGTCCCCCAAGGAGCATCCACATTCGAGCTGAACTACCACGAGGTACCTCCCCCAGATGTGCAACACCTCCTCCGCAAAGGATCAGAAGATCTGTTTTGTATTTTCAAGTCAAATTTTATAAGTGAACATAAGGTAACAATTGGCGATATTGTACAGACAGAAAAATTACATAGAAAGAAAGCAGGCGATATCGTATACTTCGGAACGGTCCTACTTGTGGGCTCTCAGCATTTTACAATTATTGGGAAACCCACAGTGCCCTACTGTACAGTGAAAGCTACAGTAGAGCAAATAACCCTAAGCAAAGAAATTTTGAGCTTCCGATATAAAAAGGTGAGAAGATCAAGTAGGTTCCTCCGAATCAAACACTGGATTACTATCCTCAAAATCGATGATATCATCATCGACACAAAGCAGCAAGTGAAAGATGAACGGAAGAAACCTCTTCAAATTTTGGACTTATGGGCAAATAGATGGCTATACGAAAAGGAGTTGAATTTTATTAAGTTTAACGAAAGTGGCACTGCCCCTTTGGCGGAACAGATTTACGATCTAGTTGAACACCAACCTAATACTTTACATCGGAGGGGACTTACCGACTGCTACCGCTTTTACCCTGACCCGAAGGTCCCCCACACGTATTAGGGGCTCGCCAGTAGTGGCGCAGCGTGCACGTACAAAAATTGTGTGGCCCTCCCCCCCGCTGCTTCTCCTCCCGCAAGGGTGTGACAAGCGCGACCATGTGATGAGTGCGATAAAGTGAGAGTGCTACCATGTGATGAGTGCGACAAAGTGACTATTTGGTTAACGTCAGGTATGTACATTGCGTGCTTGTTTTTTCCGCGCCATTTATTTTTTTCGGCAGCGCAACGCGCTTCCCCTTTTTTTTCCCCACCCCCGGGGTGCAAATTATGTATACGCTGCTCCGCGCCGCTCCGTGCCGCTCCGCGCTCCAACCGAATGAACCCTCCCGATGAGGAATCCCCTTCCGCGAAATTTCCCCGCAGAAGGGGTCTCAACTGTCGCCTCGACTGCGTAAAGTTGGCATCTCACGAAAAAAAAAAAAAAAAAAAAAAGCCACAATCTGAATCGCACTTTGAGCAGCAGTCCGAATCGCAATCCCATTCTGTGGCAGAACCCCAATCCGAATCGCAATCCAAATCCCAATCACACGACCGCACGATGCGAATGCAGAGAAACGCCGAGCGGAGCACTTGTGTAACCCCCCTCCCATTTGCATAGAGGCCCCTAAGGCGTAGCACACGTGACGCATACTATGGGGGTGAAGTTCGAGTTCTTCAGATTCTTCAAACTGAACTACTACGCCTTTTACGTGAAGAAGGAAAAGCTTTACACCTTTCTGCATACCACTACGGCGTATTCCCTCGTGGGGGTGACCATATATCTGGGTAAGATTTGCAATTCTGCCAAGTTGCGATAGGGGAGCTCCGAGAATGCAGCTGTGAGAATGCAGCGCCCATAGTGTAGCGGCCCTAATGTAACATCCGTAGTGTAACATCCGTAGTGTATCGGCGGTCCACCCTCATGCGCGCCCTTCTCCCCCGCAGGATACTCCTTCTTTCACATGTGGAACGACGCGGTACATTACTCGTACAAGCACTACATGAGGAAGGAAGTAAGTGCGAGTGAAGCGTGAACACAGCGCTGTTGGATGCATTTCGCAAAAAAGTGACAAGTGTGGATACCACCGCAGTCGTTGCCATTAACACCTGCTAACAAGACGGCATATCTTCATAAATATATGTTTATTTTTTTTTTTTTGAACCATATGGTTGTAATTCCCACTCTGGCGGTTCCCACGCTGCCGTACCACACACCACGTCGCTTTTTTTTTTTTTTTTTTTCACCCCCTTATCGAAGAAACAACGCAAAGAACTGTACGAAAAAGTTAGGACCGCTCGGGAGAATGGTCTCATCCCGAAGAGCGAAGTTGATTTCTCGAGTTGATCAATATATTGGGAGGCAACTAGCCAAAATAAGTAGCGAAAAAAAATAGCCAAAATAAGAAGCCAAATTAACTAGCCAATCAAATTAGCTAGCCAAAAAAAAAAAAAAAAAACGCATACAGCATTCCCCTCCTGTCATCAGGGACCCCACACAGTTGCACACAACCAAGACAAACAAAACAGATTAAGGTTAACCATTCCAAACGGTTAGACACCACGGAGAAGAATCACCTATCCGTGTGAAGAAGCACAAAAGAGGAACAAACGCAACTTTAGTCAAACGTAAAAATGAAGAGAAAAATACACAACGTGTGGTCTCTCATTCTTCCCCTTTTTTATGCCCTCCTTCCGACCCAAACTGAAAGCAACTGTTGTCATAGCGCCAAAAGCAAAGATGGCTATCCATTACCTATGTATTTTTCCAACGATATAAATATAAAATTTTTATTTGATTTTTTGCAAGTGAAGAATGAGTACGAATTTTTCTTCTGCAACATTGTTTGCATTTTGTTGGGCTTCTTATCTGTGTATGTTAAAGTGTTGAAGAAAAAAGCTTTTATGGGAAATTCGAATGGATCGAAGACTCAGCTGGATATGTTAAGCATCGTTTTTTCTTGCAAAAGCGCTGTGTACGGATGGCTGTCTTTTCTCAATTACACAATTGACTTCGCTTTGATGCTTATCGTTATGACTTTCAACGTGTTCATTTTTTTAAGTACCATTTTGGGGGTTGCCTGTGGCTACTTTTTTTACGGCCATCTGTTAGCGCTGTGAAAGCAGAGCGGAGCGGAGCGGCACAACAATACGCCGTACGTCACAGCAACACGTCGTACGTCACGTCACAGCCTGGTACGCTACACCGCAGTACACCACATTGTAGTTTTTTTTTTTTTTTAACCCCATCGTTAAAGAACCTCCGCGCCCTCCCTTTTGTACAAACTCTGCATTGTGATCCTTAAAAGGGAAAATAAAAACTGCCCCTTGAATGCGTCGTCACGCCCGTTTTGAGAAGG
>NC_020406.1:1192335-1197206 GCF_000321355.1 Plasmodium cynomolgi strain B
TTTTTTTTCCTTTTTCTGCCAAACTGTGCTGGCATAATACAGGGAATACACTGCGCGTGAGATTTCTCCTCATTCCTTTTTTGTCCCAACTTGAGTACTTTCTTGATTTTGCATGTGGAGTGCACCCCCATGCCATTCCACACACGTGCGTGCAATGTTGCATCGGTGTGAACTTGACCAAGGGGGGGGGAGTTCCCTGCTTGTTGAGGATCTACCGGTTAGCCGTTTATCCGTTTAGCTCCTTCACCCATTTAGAAAGCTCTACTTGCTCACTGCCATTGGGGAAGGGCACAAACTGCGAGAAAAACCGCCAAAAAAATGCCAGAAAAAACTACGGGACGAATTGCGAGAAACACATGCAATAGCTTCCTTCCGAGGGTGGCAAGACAGAAATGGAACTGGAAAAAAAAAAAAAAAAACAACATGGTGATTAACACAACAATGTGGCAGTCATATATTCACAAAAGCTACGACAAAGTATCGAATGCTTTTATTAAGACGTCTAAATCGCTGCTGAAGAGAACGAGCAACATTGGCTACTTCGAGGAGGCGGAGGTGGATGCGGAGGCGAAGGCGGCCGAGAGGGGAAGGGAAGCCCTGGGGGGGCGAACAGGTGCAAAAGGGGGTGGCAGCTACGACGGGGTTGAGGCGGGAAGCAAAGTTAAAAACGCCAGGGCAAGGCTGCTAAGAAGTCGCCTTAGTGGAGAAGCGAATCGGGTGGAAAGTCAGGCAGCAGCGGGGGCAGCAGCGGGGGCAGCAGCGGGGGTAGCAGCGGGGGAAGCAGCGGGGGAAGCAGCGGGGGTAGGCAGCGGGGGAAGCAGCGGGGGAAGCAGCGGGGGAAGCAGTGGCGGCGGTGAGTGCATCGGATGTGCTAGCGGCCTGCCAGGAGACGGACGAAGATTCCTTCTTCACCAACAATTTCGATTTGATAAATAAAACGTTAAGGGAAGATAATAAATGGGGGGAGGAAAATAGAGAGCGAATGATGGGGAAATGCAAAAAACTACTGGACAGTAATGACACGGTAAAGCTATACAACGAAATCGATGACCTTTACGAGGAGAGGGTTCTACTGGTCAAATTTATTAACTACTACATGGATATAACGGAGAAGCATAAACGTGAGCTTCAGAAGATCCAGACGTCCTATGAGATTCTACTCACAGAGAATGAGCAACTCAGTCAGAACAACATCACGCTGAAGAGGCACATTGATTTGCTGCTCACCGGGGACACGCACGCGCAGGAGTGACGTGGAAGGCGGCCAGCGAAGGGGTGGACGTGTGAGGCGACTGGGCTACCCCCCCAAAGCGGCTCCCCAGTTTGCCTCTAAAACGACCCGTCACGTCACTGCCCTTTTGCGCCTACCTCTATTGACACGTGCATATACCTGCACACTTTCATGCGTAGGAGCAAGTGAACAGCCTACCCTAACCCCCTACCCCCTACATACAAATACACGAAGCTGATTACTCCACCGTGTCCCTCCTTTTTTTTCCTATCTGCCTCCAACACATATGTGCAACACAGAAACGGTTGGCTCAGTTCGGGGCGAAATTTGAAGAATTTTTTTTTTTTATCGACTTTACGATGGGTGGAATTCCTCAAGGGAGGAAAACACCGTCGCATGAAATAACTACCCAGGTGATGTGCTCCATTCGAAACGGTGAAATGCAGCACAAAGCGACACCCGCTTTTGCATTTGGTCTTCACAGCAAAGTGAGTAAATCGGGGGAAGGCTACGCTCCATTTGGGGCCTGCCTCCTACTGACATGCTTTGCGAAAAAAAAGGGGAAAAAACGTGCACGCGCGAAGGAGCGCACATTATTCAAGACGTACCGCCGCACGAAAAAATTTACAATTAATTCACAATTAGTTCAAAACTAACCACTGCAACGCGCTTTCGCCAGCCCCTTTTCTGCTGACCCACTTTCATGCGAAAGACGCAGAAACGGATTAACGAACAAATGCCAAAATGAAAAGATATGTAAACATTTTTCCTATTTTTTTTTGCAAAATTAAAAAAAAAAAAAATGGCTAGACATTTTAATGCAGCTTTGCGCGTTACAGCATTCCTCGGCTCATCTTCTTGTCGTACCTATGCGAGGGGGGGGAAAATCAAAAAGGAACGTCGGTAGTGAGTCTTTCAAATGGGAATGGGAGTGAGGATCACGAGGTGGATCCGATTGGTGTGGTTGAGCTCTCCCGACAAGCTGCGCAACTCAGCGGCCTAATTAGGAGACGTTCCGCAATTTCACTTTCTCCTTCTTACTGTCGCCTGTGGGACTTCCCCTTGTTGGCTGTCTTCTTCATGTAGTACCGCTTGGTCCTGTTTGCTACGGGGGAGGGGGGAAGGAAGGAAGGGGGTGAAGCGTCAGTTCTAGTGCACAGAAAGGGGAGCGCTAAAGAAGTAGAGCTTTTATTACCTCCCTCGGAACCTCCGTCGTCCTTCGGCACGCCGTCTGCACCCTCAGGGGTCCTAGTGCCATGCTTCTGCAGGGGCGGCCTGCCTCTGCCAAAGACTCCTTCTCCTCGCTTGGCATGTCCGCGCGAGTCAGCAGCACCCCTCCGGTCAGCAACACCACGTCGATTAGCAACACCCCGCCGGTCAGCAGTACCACGTCGATCAGCAGTACCACGTCGATTAGCAACACCCCGCCGGTCAGCAGTACCACTTCGATCAGCAGTACCACTTCGATTTGCAACACCACGTGGGAGGCCCCCATCACTGCCGCCGCTCCCATCTACACAATTCCTCCTGTACGACGTGCTGGGCAACACATCATTCTCTTGCTTTTCCAGCGAGTCATCCCCCGAAAGGCCATCAGAACTTCTCGACCTATCCAGCAGGTCGAAAATTTTGTTTTTATTTTCTTCCCCCAAGCCATCATTGGTGTATCTGCTTTTGCTGCTTTTCCTTCTGTGAGGCTTTTCCATCCGTGTGCGTTCGCGCAGCACGTCCAGGATGTTCCTCTGCCTCTGTTTTGCAGCCGCGCGCGGTTTGGCGTGCTGGACGCGGTCGGCGTGGTTGGCGCGGCGTCCCAGGCTCCTTCCGCCATCGCTCCGTTCATCATCTCCACTTCGATCATCGCTCCGTTCATCATCTCCACTTCGATCATCGCTCCGTTCATCATCTCCACTTCGATCATCGCTCCGTTCATCATCTCCACTTCGATCATCGCTCCGTTCATCATCTCCACTTCGATCGTCGCTCCGTTCATCATCTCCACTTCTCCCATCGCTCCGTTCATCATCTCCACTTCTCCCATCGCTACTCGTTGCGGCTCCCACTCCCGAGGCCAAGACGTCCTCCACAGCTTTGCAAAAGTCGAAGTTGTTCCTACGCAGCACCTTAAGTACAACACCGACGTCCTTCAAACTGGTAATCTCCATAATGCGCTCAATTTCATGTCTATATTTTTTTTCACACATTTTTTTTACTTCCTTTTTGCGATTCACTTTTAGAAAATCGTTCAGGTAGAAATAAAAATCTATGTCTAGTTTATCCTTTATGACAAATATTTGGATAAAATTCCAGCTGCATAACTGCATGTCGTTTCGTAGGAAGTACAGTAGGTTCATTTCTTCACTCGTTTGTTTTAACATATCGATAAGGATGGAGACCACTAGGAGTTTATTTTTTTCCTTTCCGTACAGGAGGAGGTACTTTATCATCATGGTTAGTACTTGCGCGAAGAGGTGCCGCAGGTAGAGCAAGTCCTTGCGCGCTGGCTCCTTCAGGGAGTCTTCGTACAGGTGGTGAATCTAAGGGAGAGGAGAAGAGAGTGGAAAAAGGGAATTAGTAAAGATGGGGGTAGCGAGGGTACGCCTTCCTCAGGAGAGCCTTCCTCAGGAGAGCCTCCCTCAGGTGAGCCTCCCTCAGGTGAGCTTTCCATACGTTGGGATGGCGCTACCATGCCGAACGCCCCCCTCCCTTTTCTGCGCGTACCATTGCGAAGTAGGTCTGCACCACCAAGTGGAGGAAGGAACTGCTGCCGGAGCCCTCCTCCCCCTTGAGGATCTCCGGCGCAGAAGTGGACAGAGAAAGGGAACCCACGTCCACCCCGCGATAAAACATTAACCTTAAGAGGATCAAATCATGCGTCTGTTTATTTTCAACACGATCGAAATAATTGAAAGGATGAAAAAATTTTACGAAACAGAAAACAGCAACTACGAACTCGTTAATTTTGGAGAGCAGGTTCTGTAGATTCCCCTTGTTGTGAACATAACGTCCGATCTGATCCTTCACAGCCTTCACCTCCTCGTATAGGAATGACAAATATTTACTTATGTTCAGGAAATTAATTCTGTTCACTCTGTATGCCTCATTTAGCAAATTTTTTATTTCCTTTTTTCTCTTTTTCGATCGATGGAATAGCATGATGATATCCATAAAGACGTGAATTTTTATGAAAGTCGATTTTATTATACTCGTTTCTCGCCTGTCCTTGTTCAGGTAAATTTTGACCAATTTGATGTACAGTTCGAAAATGTGTCTATCGAATTGGGAACGTCCCTTCTGCATGTCCCTCTCCATGTCCCTCTCCGTACCCCTCTCCGTACCCCTCTCCTTATCCTTCTCCGTACCCCGTTCCTGTCCCCCCCCTGGTCGGTCGAACGGCAAGTCGTAACTTCTATTCGGACTTAACAAATGTGAAAAGAAAAACGAAATCAACGACCCGTTTCTCTTCACTGTCGCGATGATGTACTCATCGCTTTGTCGTAAAAGGTAGTCGAAGCATCTCTCCACAAAGCAAAAATACAGTTGCCGCTTTTCCTCCTCCGCGTCCTTCACTTCCACGTAGAGAAAGGGTTCCTTGAAGTGGCCCTTCTGTTCCATCCTAAGCAGGGGAGAAGCGCGAAAAAAA
>NC_020406.1:1197346-1197935 GCF_000321355.1 Plasmodium cynomolgi strain B
AAAAAAAAAAAAAGAGAGAGAAAAAAAAGGCGGGGGAAATCCTCCACAAGAATGGCCCAACGGAATGGTCAAGAAAAACGCCCCCCCCAAGAATTCCCCCAGCTGCTGCGGCTAATCTTCCCTCCGTTTTTGCCAATCGCTGCAAGACCACGCCACGATTCTTGGTCACCACCACCTTGCATGCTCCTCCCGTTTAATCCTTTACAATTAGCTCGACTTCTCGTTCGCTTTCCTCAACATCATGGAGTTCCTAACCCCCTCCAGTAGATTCAAATTTGACAGCTCCGTGTTATCCTTCGATCTATTTTTTATGAAGTAGTCACACTCTACGTATCTCTGTGTGCAATTCCAGATGCACCTTTTGTTCGTGTTGCTCAGGCTTTTTTCTGAGAAGGGGTAAGACGGGCGAGATAAGTTGACGGGGGGAGGTGGACAGAAAATGCAACGCGGGGGAGTTGTCTCCCGTTCGGTCATATCCGGGTGAGTGGTCCACTTCTCGGTCCCCCTTTTGGCCGCGCGTGACTGCCACACGTTGCCAGGTCTATCATCCCTTATTGGTACGTACTGTCACTTCTGTCATTTTTGCCTT
>NC_020406.1:1198035-1198787 GCF_000321355.1 Plasmodium cynomolgi strain B
TTTTTTTTTTCCCCTTTTTTTCCGCCTGGCTTACCCGGGTAGCTCACGCATTTATCGAAGCAGTAGGACGATATCTTGCAGGTCTCCTTGAAGGAACTTATTAGCTGCTCGGAAAGGGAAGGAGTACATGGGAATGAGAGAATGGCTGAAGGGGGAGGTTCCCTTATAAAGCGCTTTATGACGAGGCGCTGGGCGACGTCGCCCACTGGGGGGAGATCCCCACTCTGATGAATCACACACAGCCACAGGTCTGTGACAACGCTCACGTGTTCCAGCATGCCCCTACGTGGGTACACCCACAGTGACACCATCCACAAAAGAGAGCAGACGTACCTTGTTTAGGGTATTCAGCTGGGATAGGAAATTATTAACGTTGCTATCATCCTTCGTATCGTTATCCATTGTTTGGTAAAAGGGGGCTAGCATGCACGGACGATGTAGCGTGTTCTTCACTGCTGGTCGACCCGTTCTCTCTTCCCCGTGCGATCTCTTCTCATGTCCTCACAAGTTGTAGGAAGCCCACGTTCACTTCGTTCAATCGCGTGTACGTCTCGTCCCCTTTTAAATGTATTCCTTCACAAGAGCTTGCTCGATAAAGAAACACGAGAAAATAGTAAAAACGGTAAAACGACACCTCGACGTTTTCTCGTCATTTCAGGGCACGTGATACATATCTATTGATACATAA
Organism: Plasmodium cynomolgi strain B; assembly: GCF_000321355.1. Lineage (NCBI taxonomy): Eukaryota > Apicomplexa > Aconoidasida > Haemosporida > Plasmodiidae > Plasmodium > Plasmodium cynomolgi. The sequence continues at coordinate 1,198,724 of NC_020406.1, forward strand.
TCATACATGTATACACCGCGTGGTATCACCTAATTGACAAAAGGAGGAAAATGCAAAAAAAAAA
>NC_020406.1:1198917-1201426 GCF_000321355.1 Plasmodium cynomolgi strain B
ACTCTATCGTTCTTTATTAGCAATAATGACGTTTCCGTTTCGCATCCGTGGCGTTTTCCTTTTTCTCGTGGAACTCGTCCTTTTTTTTTTTTTTTTTCTTTTGATTGGAGCCACGTTTAAGCGACAAGGAGAATTTTGCTTTTTTTTTTTTTATTTGATTTGATTTGACTTAGTTTAATTTGATTTAATTTGATTTGTTTCCTACTTGAGAAATGAAAAATCATGGGAATGTACAACTCTGCATCGAACTGCCCATTTCCCTTCGCCCCTTCCTTTTCGCGATTCCCCCAGGGAAGCTGGTAGGAAGTCCGTAAGTCATTATTACCGGGGGGGAAAATGAACGCAAACAATAGGCAGCTAGTCAAGGATATCTACAAAATAGGTACAGTGTGCAACTGAGCGAGGGTTGCGTTGTACGACATTTGCGGACGTTGGGGCAGGCGTGCGGGCCAACGGTTCGCAGCTGTGAAGGAGAGTGAGGGAGCAGTGAGGGAGCAGTGAGGGAGCAGTGAGGGAGCAGTGAGGGAGCAGTGAGGGAGCAGTGAGGGAGCAGTGAGGGAGCAGTGAGGGAGCAGTGAGGGAGCATTTCAGAGAGCGCCCGACCAGTCAGGTCAATCCGATCACAGCTATATCCACCACAGCTGTACCCACCACAGCTATACCGACCACGCGCCTTCCATTTTGTTCCCACCGCGTGCAGGACTAGACCACAAGGACTTCATCAACATAGAAAACCTGGAAGAAATATATGAAAAGAAAAAAAATGTAAAGCTACGGAGAAGCGAAATTGTGTACGCGCTGAACATCCTCGAAAATGCAAGAGCCTGCGCCATAAAGAATGAAAACAACACAATCATAACGAGGATGCGAAGTGAAGAAGTTACCAAGAAATTGAAAGAGCTGAGCGACATTGATTTTTTAATTTTTACCAAAGTGGAAAATAGCCAAAATAATGGAATTTGGACAGCTGACCTGAGGAAGCAAACCAAATTGCTAGTAAGATATATTTTTTTTTTTTTCTTCTTTTTTACCTGACCTGGTCATAACTTTTTTGGAAAAAAAAAAAAAAAATACGCCTAGCCGTGTTGCAAGAACGGGACAGCTTGTGTGAACTACACCGTTTAGCTGTTCAAAATAGCTCGTCCATGTTGTGCACACGCCGTCACTTTTATTCTGTCCCCCTTTTTTTTAAGATTCACCAAGTTCAGAAGGGCGTCAAGCTGCTGTGCGAGTGTAAACTGATAAAGCAGGTAAGGCAGAAAAGAAAAGAAATAAAATAAAATAAAAAAAAAATATGAACCGTTCAGGCAATTTTGCACCTTTTTTTTTTTTTTCCGTTCAGGTAAATAACATTCACGTGAAAAATCGCAAAATGTACATATTGTACGATTTGGAGGCCTCAGAAAAGGTAATCGAATTTAGTGGGCATGGAAGGGGGTCCAACTGACCACCCGAAGAGGACCCTATTCGTAGCAGCACAAGGGGTTCTACAGCGCCGTTTGGCCCTTTCTCCGTCACTACGTTGCTGACTGTCACTCCTTGCTGGCTGTCACTCTTTGCTGCCGCTACCCCACTCCACCGCGCAGGTCATAGGAGGCTCCTTTTACACCGACGGAGAATTCAACAAAAAGGTGGTGGACTACATACGGGAGAACATCTGCTTTTACCTGTACAACAACAACAACTCGAATGTCCTGTCCGTCATTAATTACATAAAAAATCTCAACAGCAGCATCGGTTACTTCTCCGACAATGACATATATAGAGTAATAAAGACTTTGCTGTATGAGGAGCGAATCAAAATTTACAAAAATGGAAACGACGAGGAAATAATTTATTATTACAATAATGAGAAGAAAAACTACTTTAGCAACTTCCCCTGCTTCTCCTGCGACATTTTTAATAAGTGTAACTCGGACACGAAAACAGCCATTAATCCGAAGAATTGCGTCTACTTGAATTTTTACCTTAACCTGGAGGTAATGAGCGAATGTATGGAGGGCAGTTACCAGGCTTGCCTCGCAAGGAGGGGAGATGCTCATCGCTCAGCGAGGTGGTAAGACCGCCTCGTGTGGTAGCCCATCCATGTTGACAGCCCCATTCGGCCACTTATCCTGCTTCCATCCCATTTTCTGCCCTTCCTACAGAATGAGTAGCACCATCCCGTGGGACAAGAAGAGATAGACGCGAGTTAAGCACCCGTTAGAGGGTCAAGACAGGAGTGGATTGTCCCCCTTTTTTGTCTTTTTTTTTTTTGTATGTTATGTTTCGCCATATACGTGACGTATGCTGCGAAACGAAGTGAAACGAAGCGTGGGTTAGTTTAAATGTATTAAATTCTCTTTAAATTTGTATACCACTGTCAATCGGTTTTTTTTTTTTTTTTTTTTTTTTTTTTCTGTCCATTTTTGAATACCCATCGTATAGGTGTGTCCTTTTTTTTTTTTTTTTTTTCAAACTTGCGAGTGCATTTGTCAAATTGGAAGAAAAGACACCTCTGTACTTTATT
>NC_020406.1:1201476-1220000 GCF_000321355.1 Plasmodium cynomolgi strain B
AGAACAGTTTAATCAATTGTGAGTAAATTATTAACATAGGTACAAGTACACGTGATGTACCTAATGTAGTGTACCGCTTAACGTGCCACTGTGCGTTTCCGTCCTCAACGGGCGACACACTTGAAGGGGGGAAAAAAAAAAACAAAAAAACAACCCGCACCATTATGAGTGGAAGAACAAAAAGGGAAAAGAATTACACCCGGATAAAGGAACAAAAAATAGTGCAGTATGATTCGTAAAAGTGGAACCTTTTTTTTTTTTTATTTTTTTTTTTGCTACTGAGTAGTGATGCTACTTTATATGCTCCTCAACCCGCTCAGGAAAGAATGTGAAATAACGAGGAGTGACTGTGAGGAGTTTATTCGGGTCGTCAAAAGGTAAGGCGTACACAGAAGGTAAAAAAAAAAAAAAAAAAAAAAAAAAAATAGAATTGTCTTCCTAATTGGTACGGTGCATGCGATGTCGTCCGTAGTGGCAGTAGCGGGTCAGATGGGAATCATCAAGTGGGACAAAAAAAAGAAAAAAAAAAGAAAGAATACTTGATTGAAATCTACGAGACCACTCCTCACCCTTGTGCACCTTTTCTTGCCGCAAAAGGTTCGGACAATCCTTCGCAGAAAAGGACTTAGCCCAGTACTGCCGTTTAAATGACATTCCGATAAGCGAGTAAGCCCTGTAGAGGTCGCCTCAGCGTCGCATTACACTTCAACGTTCGTCCTCACCGGGTGCACGCTTGTTGGCTGGTACCTTTAAAGCGATCGCGGGCTTACTCTCCGATATGCTTACTCCCTGAGTTACTCTCCGGGATACCTTCCTAGCTACTTACTCCCCGAGCTTCTTCCTCCCCTCGCAGACACACCATAGAATGCATGTTCGAGGAGTTCTTTCTAAACAAAAAAAACGAGAGGGAGTAAGTTCACGCAAAAAAGGTCATCCGTGTGATCGATCCCGCTTTGTGAACCCGCTTTGTGAACCCGCTTTGTGAACCCACTTTGTGAACCCATTTTGTGAACCCGCTTTGTGAACCCATTTTGTGAACCCATTTTGTGATCGCATTCTGTGAACCCATTTTGTGATCGCATTCTGTGTACCCACCTTGTGAACCCCCCCCACTGCAGGAGCCACGAAATCACCGCCGACGATCTGATATCCTTGACGTCCAAAAAAACGAACAGATGCTTCTACGTCCCTGTCGTCGTTTACATAGGTGATGCCGAAGTGGGGAAAAAGCAAAACTAGGGATGCAGTGAACCAAAGGGAGTAACTCCCTATGTAGTATTTGTCTCCACTAGGGAAGCACCTTACCTAAAGAGCGTCCCTCCTACGTGTGACTTCCCCCCTGCGAAAGATCCACCTTCCAACTCTCCCCCTCACAGGAAAGAGTAACCACATAGGAAGCTACGAAGAAGGGCTCATAAACGCAAAGGAAAAAAAAAAAAAAAAGAACAAATAGAAAGGGAGAATATAAAAAGGCAGATCCAAAAAGACACGAAAAATAGACAGAAAAATGAGCGGTTGAATTACGTTTGGGAAGATCAACTTTGGGGCAGGACCAACTGTTGCAGTGAGGTCATCTCGATAGATCGTGAGGGGCAACTTGGGTTGGGGGGCACCGATGTGAAGACAAGAAATGGTGAGAGCGCGAAGGGATGCCAAGTTGGGGAGGCGAACGGGGGAGGGGTCCCAAATGGTGAAGCCCCCAACGGAGAGCCAAACCCCAGCCAAGTGAACTGTGATAACATCGAACAGCCGCATGCACAGGTGGACTCTCCCAAGCGAGTCGAAGCAGTTGAAACGAAAAAAGGCAGCCACAACGGCTACAACAGGCACGACAATCACAATACGAATAACGGTGGTAAAATGAAGAAGTCTGAGCCGAGCAGAAAAGGAAAAAGCACATCGGGAGGGAAGGGTGCCGCCGCGCACCAGGAGAAGAAAACAAGTGGGCGACCCCCCGCGGAGGAATCAAAGCAACCCTCCCCACAGGAGCGGAAGGCGCAGGGGCAGAAGCCACAGGAGCAGAAGCAACAGGAGCAGAAGCCACAGGGGCAGAAGACGGACAAGCAAATATACTACGACTCCCTAATGCAGAGGGTGATAAATAACATAGAAAAAAAAAAGGAGAAAAAAAAAAAAACCTCACAACCTTCAATTTTGTTACTTACTACAAACTGCATGAGCTGATATATATCTCCTTCCTGGTAGATAAGTACCAGGGCTACTACCAAGGTAGGGGAGGAGATGCACATTAGGAGGGGGGTGTCAACACGGATAAGGGGAAGGAGCAACCTATCCTTTTTTGCTCCCCTATATGTGTACGTGCGTGTCCCACTTTGTGGTAATGCCTTCCCTCCCGACAGGCAAAGAAGAAAGCGACTTGATCGACATTTACGATCAGGAGGGGAAAAAAATGGACCCCAGGGAAGACAGCGGAGGAGATGCCCCAAATGCGCCAAATATCTCAAATATCCCAAATGCCGCCAATGCCGCCAGCACCCCAGGAGAGACAACCACGAACGGTGGAGAAGCAAAAGTGGCAACAAAAATTCAAGCAAGTGTAGAAGACACGAAAAGGATCACCCTCGAGGAAGTTGTACACAAATACAAAGGTGACAGGGAGAAAGAAAAAAAAAAAAAAAAAATTTAAAAAAAAAACACATAAGTACATACATAGCAAGCATCTAGGCAATTATCAATTTATCGGGAAAAATCTAAAAGAAATAATGAACTGCGTTTTGCATAATTTAAACATATTTTTCAATGACCATATTTTAGACGTGGAGCAGGTGATGGAGGAGTACGGCACTGTGGTACGCAACGTTTGTGAGGTGGCGGAAAGCACCCAAGGGAATATCTGCACACATGCTGTTATGCCAATTGATGCGGATAAAGCGCAGGAAGGAGTGTTCAATGGGGACAACACCCTTTCTGGTGAGTTAATCGAAGGGAATGAGAAGGCGTCGCTGCCCGGTGAGTTAATCGAAGGGAATGAAAAGGCGTCGCTGCCTGGTGAGTCTCTCCCGTTAAACGAAGGGAAAGCGGAAGCAGTTATAAGTGAGCCTACATGTACTAGCCTTCCTCGCTTGAAGAGCAAAAAAAAATGCGTCCCAAATGGAGAAGTCGTCACTTCTGGTCAGCCAAGCGAAACAATGGGGAAGGTGAAAAAAGAGGCCACCAAAGGGGATGTTAACCCCAAGTGCGCAAAGGGAGAAGGGGAAGCAGCGGGAGATGGGGGTGCAGAAGGAGAGGAAGATCTAGGAGAAAACGGCAAAGAAGGCGAAGCGGAGGGGGGAAACACGAACATAAAAAGAGGCCGTATGGGAGGGCGTGTGGAAAGGCGCGCCAAACGAATGCACCCTTTTAAGAGGAGGCCCCCTGGTACACACCACTCCGAAATTGACGAAGCCGTCGATGCGCCGTCCCACGTCCAACTTGACAAGCAAGAAACTGCATCCGACCATTCCATAAGTTACGCAAATTTAAAATACACCAAGGAAGAAATAAAGCAAAAAAATTTCATCTACTATTTAACGCATGATATAAACAAAATTGAAACATTCAAAAGGAAATACTTTTACGACTTTTTTTTTATGTACATGGTGAGGAAGCTCTTCTGGAATGTGCTTTCTTTGTATTACTTGAAATGGAAGGAGCGGCTCGCGGAGGATACACCAATGCAGAGTGGGTCACCCGGTGACGCCTCCCTGCACCAATCACTGAGCAGCCACTTAATCAGCCCGCTAAACAGCCAAGGCCTGGATGATGCCAACCTAATCCTGTACGAAAGCGACGTCAGCGTGAACAACGCCAAGAAGGACAAGGCCATGCTGTACAACACTAACCAGAAGCTGTGCCACAACCTGGATCCCCTATTTAAATTAATTCGCAGCGAAAAATTGGTCATTTACCTTCGATATGACCAAAATAAAAGGGTCAAATGTAAAAACAAAACGGAGTACCTTTACAGAGAAATATGGCAGTACCTTGTTTTAACGAACTTAAGGCAGAAGGCGCAAGCTGGGACATATAGCCCTTTCAGCGAGTTCGTCCTCTTTCGCCAGGACTGAAAAAAAAAAAAAAAAAAAAAAACGCGAGAATTTGCCTGAACGGTTCATATTTTTTTTATATTTTTTACTTTATTTTTTTTCTTTTTTTTTTCTTTTCTCCAAATGGCTAGTCGAAATGTTTTTTTCCCCCAAGATGGGGATTTTTTTTTCTCACTCGTATTTACATAGCAGCGTGCGAAAATGTATTCGCCGCTTACGGGGGGTGGGGTCAGGGATGTATATCCCCCCTTAGAAAATGAGCAGAGCGTCCTTAGCACATGCAACGTCGTACATATGTCTCGCCTATTCATGGTGGACCATTCCGCCGTACATTTCGCTGCTCAGCCTTGATGGGACGTGGGCGCCGCTTTTTGTCATTTGATCTGGGGTAGAGTATTTTTTGGGGTCCCAAGCTACGGCCGTAATAGCACGCATATAGAGAGCATATAGGCATACATTTTATGCATACCACAACGCATTGCAATATACCATCACGCGTTTTTATTTTTATTTTTTTGGTACTACCTGGTTGGACTTTCTCTCTCGGTCGGGGCAACATTTCATAGGGATAATGTCATCGACAACTGCTGGGCAGTGCACGCCTCTACCGCGATGCCGACCACGCTTATTATTCCGTCACATCATTGCGGCCTCTTCACCGCATCAGGGTTGACCAATTGGGGCACCCCGACCCCTGTCGTCGATCGCTTTGCAGCACGCGTTCCCTCCCAAAAAATGACGCCCCACGGGGAAAAGTCATTCCTCGGGGAGCGAAAAAAACCACTTACATCGCTTAGCAAAAAAAAGGGAGGGCTTTGCTTTCTTCCATTTGAAGAAGGTCAAGTGCATTATTAGTATTATCGCTGCGCCAAGCGGAAGAGGCCAAAAGAATGTGCCCCACCGCACTGCGCGATTGATTGAGCGAAAGAGAAAAAAAAAAAAAAAAAGAAAAAGGTACAAAAGGTACAAAAGGAAAAAAAGGAAAAAACATTTTAACGATTAACAACAAAAATAAAAAACACCAACTTGGCAACCATTTAGAGGAAACCTCATTTTCACGAGTGACTTTTTTTGACCTACCCGAAAAAAAGTACTTCTTCATCTTCTTAATCCTCCTCCCGCAAAAGTAAGCATTTGCTCACCTCCTCGAAGAATGAGATGAGATATACCATAAAATGCGTGTCATCCGATGAGATGAAGGGATACCTGCTGGGCGAGAGACTCCGTTTAATGGCCGAGGCTTCAACTCGCCTGTTACTCCGCGCTTCATTCCATTGTATGCTTGCTTGTGCGCTCACACGCAGCTTGAATACCTTCACCCAACCTACGTATCGCTTTCCCCTCTTCCTTTTGCAGTGCCCCCTAAGGAGAGAAAAACAAAGGAGCAAATCGCGGCTGCCGCAGCAGCATCGGGAAGAAGCAAGAAAAAGGTAACGCCCTCCCCCATGCATAGTGGCCCATGCGTGGGCACTCGACGTGAAGTGTGACTACTTGCGCATCATACCACATTTGTGGAAAATCACGGGGGATAACCACAGTCCATGTGCTCATAGAGCTAAGTGTTTCTCACCCCTGCTTACTTTATCCCACCCACTTATTACCTCCTCTGCAGAAATGGGGAAAGGGAAAGAACAAGGAAAAATTGAACCACGCCGTGTTCATCGATAAAGCCCTGCAGTCCAAAATCCTGGAGAGTAAAAACATGAAGGTCATTACCCCCTCCACCATCTCAGAAAAATACAAAGTCAACTTAAGTGTGGCAAGGTCGGTTATAAAATATTTAGCAGAGCAGAATTTAATTAAGGAGGTTTGTATTCAGAGTCATAGTCAGAAGTTGTACACAAAGGTTGCCTAGGAGGGGGCTGCTCAATTGGGTAGTCGCCTAACCTGCTGGCTGCCCGCTAGGTGCGTGTGCATGTAGGTGCGTCCATAGGTGCGCCCATAGTCACGCCTGCAGTCACGCCTGAAGTTACGCTTATACTTACGCAGAGTGAACAGGTGCCCTTCACAACAGTACAGCTTTTTTTTTCTTTTTTTTCCCCCTCTCCCCCGTGTAACTTACTTCCCATGATGCCATTTATCCTGTTGCACTCGTGACTCTTACCAAAGGGAAGGAACAACCCCTAAAAGGGAAAACACCCTACATGATAAGACGTTGTTAAAAGCCTTTGGGAGGTTATTATGACAAGCGCCCTCGCCCTCAAGGAATCGAAGTGGGGCATCCTACACGCTGCGCAGATAAGACGATTGGCAAAACCGATGCTGACTTTCCCCCCCCTTGCTGAGTTCCCACATGAATGAAACAACATGATGAAACAGAAAAACTAAAAAAAAAAGGTGACGCAACTTTGAAAAAATGATCAAAAGATTTCTTCTTTTTAATCATTTTATTTAATTTTGCGAACGCACATGATCCACGCAACTTAGTCATAGTTACTCTGATTGTTTCGTCTGTGGAGGACAGCGAGGAGGAGCGGAAATGGAGGGGATATAAAAAATTTGGCTAGCTCCACGTTGTCAATGTGGTATGACCAATACCGCATGGCCAATGCCGCGCCCCCCCCGTTGGAGGATTCAACAAAGGGGGCATCATCACAGTGTTGCAAAAGTGTCTCGAGTGCGTGGCCTTCGGCCGACGTGACATGTACAAATGGGGGGCTAGCTAATTCGGGTAATGCTATTTAAGATGGAGAAAGCCCTGCTAGGCTGCCCCTGTGTTAGGTGGGAGGCCGCTACAGGACGGGCTCCTCATAGGCGTACAGCTGCGTCGAGTTTAAAAAAAAAAGGCAAGCACGTAGGAAAGCACGTAGGAAAGCACGTAGGAAAGCACGTAGGAAAGCACGTAGGAAAACACGTAGGAAAGCACGTAGGCAAGCGGACGGACGGCAAGCGGACGGGCGGCAAACAGACGAACCGTCGCACGCACTGCCCCCTTTTGGACGCGGCGAGCTAGAGGTCGCCGAAGAAGAAGATGCCAATTTCTAGCCAGCTCTCCGTGGAGTAAATCACTTTTTCCTTCTCATCGTACAGGTCGTTTAGCTCCTCCTCGCGCTGGTCGGTGGGGGGGGCCACTTCGGCTGTGCCGTCATTCCTGCTGCTAGTCGGGCCATTGCTGCTGCCAGTTGCGCCACTGCTACTGCTAGTCAGCCCTCCCCTCCTGCGAGCCAGCAACTCAATCTTGGCCGCAGCACACACGAGAGGCTTAATGACGATGTTATGCTTCTCGCAAAAACTGATTAGCAGCTCGTTGTGCCCAACCAGGATGGCGATGTCCGAGTGCAGCATGGCGTCAAGGTCTATGAGGCTGTCCCCAATGAAGGCAGATAGCTTGTGGTTAATGTCGCTAAGCAGAGAACACACCCTCGTTTTGATTAACGTTTTGTCGTAAAAGGAGCAGAGTGAGACGTTTTCGATCACCCCCTGGGACGTTTCCCTTCCACCGTTAGTACTACCATCCCTCCTGAGCTGGTAATCATCATGCTTGATTTTCAATCGGCTGTATTCGAACGCCCCCGTGTATTTGCGCTGGTTCTTGTCGTACGTGTGTGTCTTGGAGTAGTAGACATGGAAATAGTTTTTAAACGTCCGGTAGTAGTCCTCCTGAGAGCGCGTCCCCACTTCGTTATGAGGGGGCATTCCCACCTCCTTCTGTGATGGCATTCCCTCCTCCTCCTGCGAGCGCGTCCCCTGTTTGCTCCGCGGTGGTGGCGGCGGCAGAGGCAACGTGGTTCCCTCCCCATCCCTGACCTTCAATAGGTTATTCCTTATGGTGTAGAGGCAAATCTGCTTCTTCAAGTTCAGTGTGATAATGTCGAAGTAGAAGGAGTCCCTATTCTCCATTTTATGATTCAGCAGATGCAGAAACACTTCCAAAAAATAGTCATTTAATTCGAACCGTTCGTAGTGTTCACTAATAAGCTTGTTCAGCACATCCACATCTACATCCTTGAACACATCGTAGTAGGAGAGTAACATAGAATAAGTTACATGTACTTTATCCACTTGGTTCAAATAATAATAGTACGATTTGGAATATACTTCTGCTTTGTTTGCTTGATCCTTTTTTAACATCTCCAATATCTCCATCTCCTTGAGTACAAACCAATGACCCATTTTGTGTATGTACTCAACCTTCTCCTGTGTTGTAGGTTCAGGTTTATTTTTCATTTTTTCAAACGAAAAATTGTCGAAAAATGATACGTCTTCTTTTGTTAGATTATCTTTACCTTTTCTGACACTCTGCTTAAAATAATGCTTCTCTAAAATTTTAAAAAAAGCTGAATAGGAGTCCTTTTTTATTATCGTTTTGTCGAAATCGATGCCGATGTAGAAGAACTGGTGGATGCAGGGACGCAGGGGGGGGTTGTCCCTTGTTACATGGTTAACGTTGGGGTTAACTTGGGAGTGGCCGCCAATTTGCTTCACAGCGCTAGCAGCGAAGAACTCGCTCTGCAGCGCGGTCGCGTTCTTCAGTGTGTTCAGATCCTGGAGAATGTCGCTCCACATGTGGTTGCTGCCCCCCTTCTGTGCCATCCTCTCCCTCGATAGGAAGTATAACATAGTTTCGTTCAACTCCATGAAGTCTGCCTTGGCATACTGCTCGATGAACATTCGGTACATGGAGAAGCGGTGCAGGTCGTCGCTCAACTGGCTGTGCGTGCCTCTCTCCACATTGCCGCTCAACTGGCTGTGCGTGCCTCTCTCCACATTGCCGCTCAACTGGCTGTGCGTGCCTCCCTCCACATTGCCGCTCAACTGGCTGTCCCTCTCCGCACAGTGGTTTGGCATCCCTCTGCGGGGAAGGTATCGCCCCACCTTGGCCCTACTAACCGCCAGCGAGCTGACGTAGAAGACATTCGAAAAGACATAAATAAAAGCATATACCCCGTATAGCTCCTTCATGTGGATGTCGTGTCTACTTCCCCCCTCGCTGCTCTTCCCAAAGCGGTTATCCAAAAAGGGGAAGTACTTCACTAAGCTGCTACGCACATCGTGAGTTTCTTTATCATCTACCACCATCTGCACCTCCGTAATTTGTTTCTCCATCCCATGCAAAGTGGCTAACTCTTTGTACACACCTAAAATGACATCTCTGCATCGATTCAGCAAATGGGCTAGATTCTCATTTTCAGTCTCTACCGAGAGGACCTCCACTTGCTTTATGCATCTATCTAGTACACACAAATTGGCAGATAAAAAATTAAAAAAAAAATTTTTCTCCAAAAAAGAGTAAGTCAGAGATCGGATAAAATAGTTGTGAACACAATTAAGAAAATTACGTTCGCAGTATTTCCTAACCAAGTAGGAGTAGTAAAAGGTCTGGTGGTTATCTTCCCTGTGTATGATTGCTTTCTTCATGTCAGATTTGTGTGTCTCTTGGATGTCACTTGGAGTGTACTTTATCACCTCCTTGTAATGCTCACTGTGGTCATAGCAATTGAGAGCGTTTCTGTAGTAGCTGTGTTCAAACACGGTCTTCCTTCTTACGCTGTTAATCTTTTTCCTCACGTAGTTGATGTAGCTGTCCGGGCTGTTCGCGTCACTTGCCATGCTCACCCCGTTTGCGCCCTTTTCAGTCGCCACTGCGTTCTGTTCATCCCCCTTGGGGGTGCCATCGCTCAGCTTCTTCAACTCAAGAAAAATCTTCACCTCCCTCTCTAACTCCCTTTCTCGGCTTATTCGCAGCTTCTCCAGCAGCAACTTGACGTCCTTCATTTTGGCTTCTTTTCTTATGGGGCACGGGGAAGGCGGTTCAGAGGGGACGGGCCGCAGTTATTCTTTTCGCGCACTGCGGCTACGGGTGGGTCTGCCACTTCTCTGCCGCTTCTCCGCCGCTTCTCTCCATCACTTCGCGCACTCTCCGCACCGCTAACAACTCACAGGGATTTTATTCGCTGCTCTCCCTGCGCGTGGAACTACAGACGAGCGATCATTCCTTCATTCGCAAATGGGAAGAAGCACAACGGGAGAAGGACTCTCTCCCTCCTTCTAGGTTATAATTTCAAAGATGACCGTTACCAGAGGGGTGAAAAAAAACCCGTCTGATCCAATCACATATATTGTAAATCCCTTCTGATGTCGCTACGCAGCTGAGTCACTGCATCGCTCCTCGCTGCTTCCACCAGGCGCAGGATACACAATCGACTACTCACGGTCTTCACATGCAAAAATCTGCTTGGTACATTGCACGTGGTTATTTCTTCTCCTCCGAAGATGTACGAGTGTGTTGGTATGCCTACACGTGCGGTGACAGGTGTGCTATTTTACTTTTCCTGGACGAAACAAACGGCCATAAAAAGGGGCGACGCGGTTGTGCAGTTACGCCGCTATGCAGTTGTGCAGTTACGCCGTTATGCAGTTGTGCAGTCACGCCGCTATGCAGTTGTGCAGTCACGCCGCTATGCAGTTATGCTCTGCTGCGCGCCGCCGCCTCCTCCATTGGTGTCGATGGTGAACAAGTGCGCGGTGCAGGCGGGGGTTGGAAGTGAGGCACGGATGAGGAGGTGCACGTAATTGTGCCCTCAGTCAAATCACGCATGTGCCAGTGGCCAGCCCCCCACACTCATGACTCGCCTTCCTCATACATAACTGTACATATATGCAGTTACGTAATTTTATATGTGTTCATATCCGCGCGAGAGAGTTAGCTACTTACACGAAGTTGTTTTTCCTTTTTTCTTTTTTTTTCCTTTCTTTTTTTTTTTTTTTTTATCTTCTCTTTTTTTTTTTTTTTTTTTTTCCCCTTAGAGATGCAAACACACGCGCTGGTGTCACTTATCTGCATTCACTTGTTCACTGCGCACGGCAAAAAAAAAAAAAAAAAAATAGTCAAATTTTTAAGTGTCCTCTTTTTTTTTTTTTTTCTTTTATTTTCATACAGGGTGATCAGACAGGCGTCGTTAGGGGGAAAGGGGCTCACACAGCGAAGCGGCGACGTTCTTGTTGATGAACGTCCCCGGGGGTGTCATTATCAGTGGTGTGAAATCGCCTACGCTAAAACACCAATATTACTGCAGCGACGCCTCGGGGAACCACGAATGGAGCTCAACGGCACTCAAATTTGACATGGTCGCCGAGTGGAAGGGCCGTCCCAAGCAACCCCCACGCGCAGTCACGCCTCCTGGTGTGACCTTACCCAGGAAAAATAAAATAAACATACGATCGTGTGAGCGAATGAGCTAACTGACAAATGGCGAGTAACAAATGACGAGTGGCAAATAGCGAGTGACAAATAGCGAGTGACAAATGGCGAGTGACAAATGAGCGAAGCCCTCCCCTCTCGGAACGCATGCCCCCCCAATCCGCATGTGCTTATCTACCTATGCGCGCATACGCGTGTAGCACCACCCCAGCTTTCGCAGTTACAGCAAATTATTATTTTTTTCGTAACTCGCCAGCCACCCCATTTTCACCTCTTTGTACTTCCGTTGGGGACATAAACACATACACGTAAATACAGTTGGCAGTTCGTTTCGCTTTTTTGCAAACAGGTGGACGTGGACGTGCACGGCATACCTTTTTACCACCCCCGCTGCGTTTCACACTTCGTAGACATGGGTTGACAGGGAAAAAAAAAAAAAAAAAGCAGCAAAGTGGCAAAGCGGCAAATCAGCAAAGTGACGACGTAAAACGCCCGGCGAGCTGGCTGCATAAAATGCACAAGGCAATTGCGTGCGCGCATTGTAGCGGCCACGCGAATTCCCACAAAAGGGGAGAACTGCCAAACTGACCAACTTACGCGCCGCCACTAAAGAGGCTGCACAAAACGGAAAGAAGGAGCGAAACGCATTCGGCCAACCATGGCTCAACTGCATGGCTAGCTGTGCCCCCCCAATTCGAATAACAGCTTGGTCTAGCCACCCAGCACGCCGACCGCGTCTGTAACGACCTGCGCAACGAACTGTGAAACCACGTGTGAAATCACCAACGCGAAGCCCAAGTGAAAGAAATCAAAATGTCGAAAACGACGGTTGTGTTTTACAACATAATTAATGACAAAGAGGAGAAAAACTCACAGAACGTTTTTTACATCCCCAAACCGATAAATTCGATAACGTTACATGACATACGAAATGGGTTTCCCTTAGTTGGCACCTACCACTTCAGGTTCATGCTCCCTCCACGGGTGTTTTTGCACACACCAGCGAGCGAGAAATGCATACGTATGTCTCTCTACCGTTCACGTGATTACGTCTCCTGCCCAACGTTCCTCCTTCACCAACTCCGTTTCAGATTCAAAATAATTCACAACAACACCCCTGCGTGGGTTGATATCAGCGAAGAGTCCTCGCCAATCCCCAGCTTGAATTCGTGTATCTACGCGAAGGTTAATTTTCTCTCCCCACTCCGCAACAATTGTTGAGGAAAATGGAATGACCTACGCGTACTAACTGGAACGGCTGGTCCACGGTCTCGCAAAACTGTGAATATAGCGTGGTCATCCCCACGGATGGGAAAAATACGATTGAGGAAGTGATTTTTTTTTTTTTTTTTCCCTCAAGTGTAACTACGCTTCTCAACGTTGCACACCTTTTCCACGCTTCACTCCATTCCCTCCCTTCACACAACTGCCTGACCCGCCGCACAGGTTTTGCGACTGAGTTGGATGGATCACAGGAGGGCAAAGGAAGCTCCTGGAGGAAAACTTCTCGAGGAAGGTGTGCCAAAATTGTATAAAAATGAGAAAACTATCTTTGACATAAAGGAAAATAAATCAGATGAGCCTGTCCATATGAGTAAGACCAAGGGGAACATCGACATGCTGTTATTTGAGAGCACTCCGAACAAGGCTATGCACGTGGACGGCGGCAAGCGGAAAGGTAAGGGCGGCGAGCACGCCACAACTGAGTTGTTGCGCCGCGTCACTCCTAGGAAGTGTGTGCAAGTGGGCACACAAATGTGTGTGCAAATGGGCGTACAAATGGGCACACAAATGGGCACACAAATGAACACACAAATGAACACACATATGCGCGTTCAAACGCAGGCACACGCGCAGTGGTTACGGTGGGCCTACAACGCACAAGCAGAATCACATAAGAGTTGTGTGCCCACCTCCTTTTTTCCTCATTCCCGCAGATGACGCCAAGGACCAAAATTACTTCGACTTGATGTTCAACTAGGCCATTTGCAGCGAGGCCTTTTCGTCCCGCCTGACTCGAATGTATTCCGTTCTGTAGCCGTCCAACAGCATGTTGATTTTTTTTTACCCCCCGCTGAAAGGGCTACTGACTGAGCTCCGAACTCTTTTTCATCCCCAAGGATGCACAACTAAGTATATAAACCAATGAACTCGCTCCGCTGTGCAATCACATACCAATTAATCACTTAACCTGAGAATTATTTTTTTTTTTTATTTTTTTTTTTTTTTGCGCAAATGTCCATGTGTACGTTCATACGAATGCGTACTCGCACGTTCGAGTTAAAACATCCTTCGTTGCTACATAGTAATTTGCGCGTGAGGGAAAATGCAAAGAAAGGATAAGTCAGCAAGCGAACAGTTGAGTGTGTAACTGTGGCTTGTAAGCTAAGCATGCAAGGGAGGCTAAACAAAACGGCAGTGATTAACAGTCGTATTTTCTACGAAAGCGGAGGCATGCACGTGCGCCGAACGAAACTGAGATAGTGGCGATCGTGGCGGTCGTAGTAGTCGCGGTAGTCGCAGCAGTCGCGGCAGTGTTCCAAGTCGGCAAAGGAAAGTTCCGTGCCGACGGAAGGTTGCCCGTTTGACAGTTGCCACTAAGCTTCCCATCGAAGTTCTCACTTTTACGCAGGAACAGTTTTTTTTGCATTTTAAGAGTGTAGTAGCTTTTTTTTTTTTTCTTCACGTTTTAATAGTGTAGCAACTTTTTTTTTTTTTTCGCGTTTTTCCTCATTTTCACACGTCCCCCTTCTTTTTCCTACCCCAGTCCGGACATACAGTCCGGTTCAGTGCTCAACGCAAAATGCCCCCATGCGTGCCTTAAATTAACCTGTTATAATTATATGTACCTTTCCGAGTGGGCATTTGCTTTCTTGCATTTGCTCATTGCTACCCCCTGTTCATGATGCCACCACCCTCTGCGCAGCGCCAGTTCGACCACGCGCGCATTTTGAAAAAACCCAATTTGCGCTTTCATTGTACGTTTTAATTCGCCTGATCAGTATATGTGCACCTCAAACACCTGTGGTTGTTCGTAGGTATGTTTTTTTTCCTTTTTTTTCACCGCGCAAATTAAGTGATCTCCTACTACGCCAGAGGGTCCATCCCCTCCCTTTCTTCCTCCCACCAACTGTCGTTTGTTGGGACATATCCTTTTATTTGTGTGTACCCTGTAACGCGGGTCACTTGGTGCGTATCGTGACATACATTCTCCTTTCTTTGCCACCGAGTGAACATGAATGCGCTCATACTAGTCGGGGGGTACGGCACGAGGTTAAGACCGCTCACCCTGACGACCCCCAAACCACTAATCAGCTTTTGCAACAGGCCAATACTAGAACACCAAATTTTTAATTTGGCACGATGTGGAATCAGAGAAATAATTTTGGCCATAGCTTATAAACCCACACACATAACGAGCTTTGTGGATGACCTGGAAAAAAAATACAACGTTAAAATTATTTACTCTATTGAGGAGGAGCCCTTGGGCACAGGAGGGCCAATAAAATTGGCAGAGAAGTATTTGAGCAAGTACGACGATTTTTTTGTCTTCAACTCGGACATTATTTGCTCCTTCCCCCTTCTGGAGATGATGAGCTTTCACAAGCAGAGCAGTGCGCCACTAACGATTTTGGTAAACCAAGAGGGGCGCAGTGCGTGTGTGTTCGCTGTATGTCAGCTGTACGTCAGTTGTATGTCAGCTGTACGTCAGTTGTATGTCAGCTGTACGTCAGTTGTATGTCAGCCGTCTGTCTGTCAGTTGTCTGTGTGTTCGTTGTCTGTGTGTTCGTTGTCTGTGTGTTCGTTGTCTGTGTGTTCGTTGTCTGTGTGTTCGTTGTCTGTGTGTTCGTTGTCTGTGTGTTCGTTGTCTGTGTGTTCGTTGTCTGTGTGTTCGTTGTCTGTGTGTTCGTTGTCTGTGTGTTCGTTGTCTGTGTGTTCGTTGTCTGTGTGTTCGTTGTCTGTGTGTGCCCTGCATGCCAATTGTCTGTGCATGGATTGGCTGCAAACTTGCGTGTCGATTTATGGACACACATGGAGTGTGCATCGCACATGTTTCCCATTTCGCCTGCACCGTTCAGGCAAAAACAGTTTTTTTTTCCTTTTTTTTTTTTTTTTTCCTTCCCTTTTGTGCAGGTGAAAGAAGTGGAAGATCCCAGAGCATTCGGAGTTGTCATAACGGAAGAAAATCGAATTACCAAGTTTGAGGAGAAACCGCAAGTCCCTAAGTCGAGCTTAATAAATGCAGGAATTTACATACTGAACAAAGAAATCTTAAATCGCATTCCCGCGAGGAACACGTCGCTCGAGAAGGAAATATTTCCCCAGCTAGCCAATGAGAACATGTTGTATTTCTACAGATTAAATAAATTTTGGGCTGACATTGGCAAGCCGCTGGACTTTTTAAAGGGACAGGCGTTGTACTTGGAGGACTTGGAGGAGAACAGGGAAAGAGGCGGCAGAGAAGGGAAAGGGGAAATAGCAAAGGAAACAAATACTGCAAAGGTAGCCGCGACAAAACCCATCACGGAGGAGTTCATCCTGCGCGACCACTTCCTCATATGCTACGGCATAAAGGACAAGGAAAATGGCGCAAAGAGTGGCAGCAAGAAAAATCTATTTATAACATTTGAAGATATGAACGAGTTGGATGAATTCGCGCATAGGAAGAACCACCTCTTCGATGAAATCCTTGTGTACACTAAAGTCGAGGGAAATGTGTTGATTTCATCCAAAACGATCATAGAAAAAAATTGCGTCTTGGGAGATAACGTCGTTTTGGGAGAAAACGTGACCATTGGAGAAGGATGTCGCATCAAAAATTCTTGCGTCATGAGCAACTCCACCGTCAGTTCGTATTCCTACATTGAGAATTCGATCATTGGCTCCAAGTCGAGGGTTGGAAGCTGGTCGCGCATCGAGGGGCTGTGCGTGCTGGGCGAAAACGTCATTTTGAAGCCCGAAATTTTTGTTAACAATGCCTTCATCCTGCCCTTCAAGGAGGTCAACAGCTCAATATATGAGAAGGGCGCGATTATTATGTGATGTGAAGGGCGGGAGCGGTAGGAGTCCCTTTGGGGGAGGAGAAAGAGGCAGAATCTACATGATGCTTGAGCTGAGGAGGACGACGCGGAAGGGCGAGCGAAACGACGCAGTCCCAGTGCGAAGGTGCGCCGTTTTGCAGGTCTACCAATTTTTTTACATGTGTAAAAATAATGTGATAAAATTTTTTGTTTAGTTTAGTTTAGTTTAGTTTAGTTTAGTTTTAGTTTTTTTTTTTTTTTTTTTGTCCTCCCCCTCGTGCGTGAGCGATTCAACATTCGTGTGCGCTGTTCACCACACCTGTGTGTGCACGTGTGTGTCTTTTTTTTTTTGCATCGCGGATATGGAGGGGCTTTATCCCCGCATAGCACGCGCGTGCCTGCGCAAAAGCGGGGCTCAAATTGCTCTCTTAACCCTCCCCAAAAGTGTAAAATATGTACAACATAGATTGCGCGGTGGAGCGGAGCGAACAACTCGAACGTCCCACTGAACTGCCCCAAACGGGCTTAACCGCGTAACGGCGTAACGGCGTAGCAGCGTAACGGCGTAGCAGCGTAACAGAGTAACCGATTAACAGCGTAACGGCGCAACAGAATAACCGCTTAACAGAGTAACCGCTTAACAGAGTAACCGCTTAACAGAGTAACCGCTGAACAGCGTAACCGCTTAACAGCGTAACGGCGAACCGATCGTTTTTCTTCCCTTCGCCCGTTGAACGTTCCCCCACAATGCGCCAAAAAAATGAAGGACTACCTAGCGGGGTACAACAAACACCTAAAGTACGACAACTGCATACTTGTCGAGCATGAAGAGGAAGAAAACAAAAATGCGAAAGGAGAAAACTGCATGAAAGATAAGAACATAGTCCGTGTCATACAAGAAATCCGAAAAAATTTACGATCAAATGTGCTGTACAAAAATGATGGAAAAAATACCCTTTTTAATGAGCCCCTATATAATATGTTTCCATTAAAATGTCTCAAGGACAAAAAAGTAGACAGAATTTCCTACGTGTGTAGAGTGACAAGCGAGGAGGACGCAACTGTTTGTCTTAAAAAAATACAAGACATTGTTTCCAGGATGTATGTGCATAATATGCTCATCGAGAAGGACTTTCTGGAGGACCTATTGTCCGTTTTTATGGAGCTGTGCAGGCAGGTAGGTCTATCTCTCTGCCTCCCTCCCCCCCAATGGATCGAATTGGGAACACAGCTGTGGGGTGAATGGGACAGCCGCGCTCGCTCCTTCCCTGAAGCGCACCTTCCCTTTAGTGCACCTTCACCGCCAGGCCCCTTCACCAGCACGCTCCTTCCCTGAAGCGCATCTTCACCGCCAGGCTCCTTCCCCACCGCGCGCAGGTCTCCGTCACGTGCTTCCAGCGAGGATACCTCCTCAGGCAGCTGTTCAACTACAACAGCATGCTCCTCTTCCACTATCACAAATTGGTTAAGTTAGTTCGCTTGTTTGTTTGCGCGCAGTTGTGTGCATGCGGCAGGCCTCCTTGCGGCGTTCTCCAAAAACTCCAATTTGTTCTTCACATACTCCCCATTGCCGTTTTTTCCTGCTTGGGCTTCCACTGCACGTGACCTCCTTCTCTCCCCTCCCAGGTCATCTCTGGCCTTCAACTTAAAGAAGGAAATAAAAAGGAACCACACGATGAGCGAGCTGCGCAAAGAAATAGAGCGTAAAAAGGAGGCCATCAATTCTTTGAAGAGCGAAATTTTGGAGACGGACCAGCTGATCGGGGAGGAGAGGAAAAACGCGGAGCGGGAGATTTCCGAGGTATCGCAGTTGAGAAGCAGTATAGCTGTGAAGCGCTCTCTCGTGTCTTCTACCCCCTCGTGACTTCTATCCCCTTGCGTCTTCTACCCCCTCGCGACTTCTATCCCCTCGCGTCTTCTACCCCCTCGCGACTTCTATCCCCTCGCGTCTTCTACCCCCTCGCGACTTCTGCCCCCTCGCAACTTCTACCCCCTTGCGCCTTCCCCCCCCCTCGCAGGTGAACATAATTTATCAGAACAAAATAGACAAGCTGAAGAAGAACAACCAGAGGAAGCGCAACGAGTTCACGCGACTTCTGCAACTCTGAGGGGAGAAAAAAACAAAAAAATAAAAAAAAGAAAGAAAAGAAGGAAAGAAAAGAAAAGCGGTTTCCCAGCGGGGAAGAGGCATATCCTTTGATCTTAAGTGTCTACCGATTTACGTTACATCTCTGTCTTCACTTCATTTCGTTTTTTTTTTTTGCCAAAAAGTCTAAGTATTAACAATTTAAAAATAAAAAAAATCCTAGAAAAAAA
>NC_020406.1:1220410-1225037 GCF_000321355.1 Plasmodium cynomolgi strain B
TTTAAATCTGCTAAAATTAAAAAAAAGGAAAATCTAAAAAGAAGACTTCTCTTCGATTCGAAAAAAAAAATGCCACAACTCAGAATCATAATTTTATGGAGTGAGCATAATCATACATGAGGAATCATTGGATAAAAAAAAAAAAGCTGTCCTGAGGAGGACCTGTGCTGATTGATGCAACTTTTCAAACTGACTGTCCGAGCAGTGGTACACACATATATACATGTGTGCATACGTAGGCGTGTGCCTTCTTATAGGAGTAACTCCAGGGACAGGATGGCCAAAACGGCTAGGAGGGCTCTGCTCAGGCCCTGGAAGAAGGATCCGCCATCATCACCCTTCTTCTCTGTTTCCAGACCCGATGCCTCTCCTTCCGAGTCGCCTTTCACCACTGCCTCTCCGGTGGGTTGCTCTGCCTCTTCCGCTTCGCCTCTGATTTCCGTGTCCGCATCCTCTGCGCCGTCGCTGTGTTCGCTGTGTTCACTGTCTTCGATGTCTTCTCCTTTGACTGGGGCATCATTCTGGTCCGCCTCTGCAGGCTCGGCCACTTCTCCAGCGGCTTCATCCGCGGCGGTCGACTCTGTGGAGTCCCCATCTGCTGCGTCATCCGAGGCGGTCGACTCCGTGGAGCCCGCTTCCAACAAACCGTCGTCCCCCTCGCCGCTTTCGCCATCCTCATCACCGCCACTTTCTTTGTTACTTCCCGCATCTACACCCTCGGCATCTTCACTTTCTCCCTCCTCATTCTCCTTCTCTGCCTCCCCCTTTTCTTCAACAGATTCTACATCTCCCCCGCTGTCCTTCTCATCTAGCGCGTTCTTTTCCTCCTCTTTGGCGCTCTCGTATCCTTCGTCCAGGTCATTCATGCCACTTCCGTCGTTGTTCTCCTCCTCATCAGAATTGCTTCCCTTTACATTTTTGGGTTTTTCTTTTTCCTTCATCTTCTCCTCATCAGTTTGTGCCTCGATTTGGTCGCTTGTCGCGTCTCCCTTCTCGCTGACCGCGTCTCCCTTCTCGCTGACCGCGTCTCCCTTCTGAGTGACCGCGTCTCCCTTCTCGCTGACCCCCTCTCCCTCCTTGTACACGTCGAAGAAGGAGGCCTGGTTCCCAAACACCTCATCGGCACTCTCGTTGGCACTGGTGAGCACTGCCACCTTCTTCAACACCTTGTCGCTCTCACTGAACAGGCGGTCCAGGTTATACTCTTTGGCTTTCTCATTCAGCGCGTTGTATTTTTCTGTCCTCTCGTCGATTTCAAGTTCTTTGTCATACACCTGCTGGTATCCCAAGTGCAGCAGCGCCTGGAGCTTCTGCAGGATTCGCTTGTCCTTCTCCCAACGAGGCGCTCCACCAGCTGATTCACCAACCGCTCCATCAACCGCTCCACCTTCCCCCACCTGGGAGGCATTGTCTTTGAGCGAGTCCACCTGAGAGCCCACCTTCTCGAGATACCTCACGATGCCCGCAACAGGGTCTGTGATCTTCTTCTCCTTGAGGTTCTCGAAGTTCCTTTTGAGCACACTACTGAGCACATTTAGGTTCAACGGGTTCTTATAGCAGTAGGACTTGATACAGCTAGCTAAATTGTGAAAAATTCCATTTTTCTCATAATACAATTTTTTCAAAGTCTCCACCAGTCCATTTCTCATATCGATGATTCTCTTCTTCCTATTATAGTCATCAAGAATATCCATCTCAAGTAAGTCCTTATACTCCTTTTTTTCTTCAACATTTTCCATATCACTCACATTGGTTTTGCTAAAATTGAGTGCCTTAATAGTTGGCTTATACTTAAAAAAATATCAGCTGAAATGATTCCATTTCCATGAGCAAAATCATCATAAGTCAAAAAAGGATCAACATTTTCATCAAAAATTTCTTTCATGTCATTATTTTTTGCTTTATTATATATAGACAAATACTTCTTCCTTAATCTATTAATATTTTTCTCGACTTGATTTAGTTTCTCCATTTCTTCTTTCAATACCTTGGCTAGGTTTTCCTGAAGAGATGTTATATCAACGTCCTCCATTTTGTTAATATCGAGAGTGTCTAACAAGTAGAGGTAATACAAATCTTGATCTGGGCTTCTCTTCATTTCGTTGTATCTATCCTCTAGTAGGTCTTTCAAATCAGAAGCATCATATTTATTGACAAGCATTTTGGAGAGTTCATTTCCTAATTTATTAAAAATATCCTTTTTTTTCACTACCTGTTCATTCATTTGTGATAAAAGGATACTCTTTGCTTTTTTTATTTTATTTGAAAAATTTTCACTACTGTTCATTATATGATCTACTTCATCATTTGTTCTTTTCAGCTCATCCTCTTTATTGAATACTTCAGTGTCATCATTCCCATCTGTGATTGTCTCTCCTTTTTTTTTATCCAAACTAGTGTCATAATTTTCTTCTTCTGTTTCGTCTAGATCATTATCTGGTTTTTGTTTTTGAGTAGACTCTCCATTTTGTTCCTCCTCCTCCTTTGTACACACAACATTAAGTGACACGTAGGAGTTGTTAATATAGCATTGATCCTTCTCATTCAGGGCATCCTTTTGCAACACATATGGATTGATCACACACTCTCTGTTATTATCACATTGCCTTTTCAACACATCAGTAATGTCTTTTAAATTAACTTTACAAAAAGGAGAGTGTAAGATTGCGCTTTTTATATTTAGATGTCCCTCCTTACAAGTGATTGGTTCTTTATTTTTATTCTTAATGAAAAAAAAATACTTAACATGAGTTTCATCTAAGAAAAAAGAGTTACTCAAAAGACATGTCGTCGATGTTTTGATTTCATTCTTTTCCGATTCCACACATTCCTCAATCTCGATTTCATTTTTGTCTCTCAAACTATGGGTTCTTCTTTTAAATACGTAATCGAAATAATATTTGCATTTTCTGTTACCCATACATTTTGCTTCTACTTGATCTATGCAGCTTTTGTGGATGATTCGGTTTTTCTCGTTCACGCACTTTACTTCGCAGTGCAGGATGTAGAGGCTTCCCTGGGAGCACCTGCGGAAGGGGGCGGTGGTTAGCATCATCACGTGGGGTTGGAAGCGTCACGCGGGGTTGGAAGCGTCACGTGGGGTTGGAAGCGTCACGCGGGGTTGGAAGCGTCACGTGGGGTTGGAAGCGTCACATGGGGTTGGAAGCGTCACGCGGGGTTTGCACCATCACGTGGGGGCGAACTCCGCTTAAGGTGTGCTTCTCCCCAAGCGCAGGAGACCCCCGCTACTCAGCCAAGACAGCAGCCACCCATTTGGACTTACTTCAAGGAATTCTCCTCCCCGAACTTAATGACGTCGTTATGCACGTAGCATCTCGTTCGAGACGTCAGGCATAGCAGCAGGAGGGCGAGGGGGATGCGGCACAGGGGGGGGAGTTTCATTTTAAGGGGGGGGAGAGACAAATAGGGGGTAAATGGGCGATAAATGGGCGGTAAATGGGCGGTAAATGGGAGGTAAATGGGAGGTAAATGGGAGGTAAATGGGAGGCAAATAGGAAGCAAATAGGAATCAAATAGGAAGCAAATAGGAATCAAATAGGAATCAAATAGGAGCACAAAATGGGACACAAAAAGGGATGCAAAAAGGAGGTCAAATTGGTGACTAACTGGGCCCAGCGGAGCAACGCTTACCACGGTGGTAGCTACACGCGCTCCTGCACAGTTAAGCAGCCCTTGGCGCCACCCCCACTCGAGCCCAAACGTACGCAGGCGCACAGGGGTCTGTGCACATACGAGAACTAATAAATGGCGGGGAATAATAATTTAATTAGGTTGAATGGGCTGCGCCGCGCACAGAAAAGGGGCAAAAGGAGGGACGAAGTGGTGGTAAAGGGTGAAGGAGAGAAAAAAGGAAGAAGAAAAAAAAAAAAAAAAAAAAAAAAGGACGAGAAAAAACGCACACGCAAACGAACACTAACACGAAAAATGAAGCGAAAAATAAAACGCAGGGGTAGGAAAAACAAACGAAGCTCGCGGCTGGCCAAAAAAAAAACGACACAAGGAGGTATGTAAATTATTTTTAAGCGTTGCCGCACAGGTGTTCGCCGGGGTGCGCGTCGTACCAACGGCACAAGCCAAAGTGGTTGCCTACTTCAGATCGACTCAAAAAAAAAAAAAAAAAGGTAACATCAGAGAGTGCGGCTTGGCCGTGGAGGGATGAAGAAAAAGGAAGAAGGAAAACGAGAAAGGAAAGTAAAAGAGAAGTAAAAGGGAAAGGAAAAGAAAATTTCTTATTAATCAGAGGTACACAAATATGTGCGTGCACACAACTACATATTTTATGTGTAAATACCCGCACGCCGCCCACGCATAGAAGCTCTCCTCTCGCGAGCCGGTCGAGGGCGACTTACACGAATCGCGGGTTACTACTCCTACGAAGCGTATACTGGTAATAACACCCCCAAAAGGATGGCGGCGTACACATCTATAATATACACGGCGTTTGTACTTACGTGTGCGTGCATTCCTCTCATCCGCGCAGCTGCCGGATGAGCTTTATCACATCCATCGCGAACTCATTAATTTCAAAGCATAGAGTGGCTCACAGCAGTAGGGTCATAATTGCACGTGTTAGCATTGATGTGGTTTTATAGCTGCACAGGAAAGA
>NC_020406.1:1225047-1252586 GCF_000321355.1 Plasmodium cynomolgi strain B
GCACAGAAAGGGAAAAAAAAATAAAAAAAAAAAAAAAAAAAAAACAAACCTATTTTTGCCTCTTCACTTTTTTTGTTTCGTCACCGTTTATTGCGCCACTGCTCATTTTGCATTTGTACTTTTTGTTGCGCCTCTTTCCATTACGCTATTGCTCACTTGTGCGTTTTTTTTTTTAAATCCAGCCTGATGTATGTGGCTCTCCCTATATGCATTCACATGTTCGCGCGGCGCAAATTAAAAAAAAAAAAGGGGAAAAAGCAGCAAGCACGGGAGTGGCCCAAAAGTAACTTTGGCCCCGCCACTTTGTATGGAACGAGCCCCACGGCGGACTTCCGAAAGTGGCCTTAAAGGGACTCCCTCCAATGTGTGGCCCTCTTTGAAGAGGGCAGCCGGAGTGGCCCAAAAAAGGAAAGAAGCAAACGGACTAACGGGTGAACGGACGAACGGATGAACGGATGAACGGATGAACGGATGAACGGACGAACGGACGAACGGACGAACGGACGAACGGACGAACGGACGAACGGACGAACGGACGAACGGATGAACGAACGCTGCCGAGTCAATGCGGATGAGGCGGAAAAAAAAACAGTTCGCCGCGCAAATAAATCTCCCTTTGCGCAATTTCTTTTTGCGAGCACAACGCGAATGGCCGCTTTCGCCAAATGGGAAAAATAATTCCCCCGTTGTTTTTGCTGTCCCCCCGATTCCCCACACTGTCATAATTACGTTTAACTGCTCCCACAAAATGGGGCGACGAAACGAATGAGGAAGGAAAAAAAAATGCGCGATCCACCTCTCCACGCGCACGTGGTCTTAGTGCGTCCACGGTCATATTCCCGTCCCCCCTCCTGTTCCTCTTCCTGTTCCCATTCCTTCCTTCCTTCCTTCCTTTTTTTTTTTTTTTAATTTCCCACCGCCCTCACACTACCGCAACCCCGGGGAGGGTTAACTCGAATGAGTCGCGCGCACCCTGCCAATTTTACCCACATTGTTCTCGTGGCGCATGTGTTGGTGGACACAAAAATGGGAAGGTTATTTGCCCCCCTCTCAGTTTATATGCTGCCATACCGATCAGTGGCAGCACGGTCGAATAAGTTCGTCCAAAAGAGGGGAAGGGGAAGGGGAATAAATACTCACAGATGAGTGGCCATCCAATATAGACAACCTCCTTCGCGAAGCACTACCCATTTATTACGATCTTAACCCAAGTGGTACGTACACATAAGGAGAAGGTCACTTCGATTGGGGGCATCACCCCCTCCCTGTACTGTACCGGTTCTCCCCCTCAAAAAAAATGTTACCTCCCTTTTTGTTCCTCACCAAAAAAATTTACATGACATGTTATGTCAATCCGCAACGATAGGTAAAAAAAAATCCTCCCTAATTCAATTCACCATTCCGTGCCTGCCTGCCTGTCTGCTGGCACGCATGCAAGCATGCCTCGACGAGGGGAGGGTGCCACTAGCTGATTAACCATCCATCTGATGTTTTATTCGATTCACCCCAAAGGAATTTTTTCTCCAAAATTGTGACACGTTTTTCTGTAAGCCTTTACGTAAAGGCATAGATGTGTTCTGCTTTTCCGCAGGGAAGGAACTTTCATTTCGATGGAACGTAGAAAAGAAATAAAAATTTTGAAAAAGGAGGATCTCCTTAGTGCTTTGTGGATGAGTCTAAATTAGCCATCCATCTCTTCGAGGCGTCCCCTCGAACTTACGCTTCGATTAAGCGAATTGTGTGTAAAAAAAAAAAAAAAAAAAAAAATCGCAAGAACATCAAGTGTGGCCAACTTTGAGGAGAAAAAAAAAAACATATATATATATAATTTTTTTTTTTATGATTACAAAAGGGAGTAACAAAACGAGCTAGCCGAGCCGCACGCACGTTTCGTTCCAACAGGAGAGGAGGCCTCCTGAGAGAAGCGACACGTAAGTGTATAGATAAGGCTCTGAAGCAGCCCGACAGATAGTGATCCTGATTCTGATCCTGGTAGATGCCCACTTTAACGGTTGATTCCCCGCCGAGGTGGAGGCGGAAGTGGAGGCGAGACCAAAACTGACCCAAACTGATATAAGCCGACCCAAACTGATATAAGCCGACCCAAACTGACTTTGACCGACTTTAACCGACTTTAACCGACGTAAACTTCCCACCACTACCACCCGAAGGAGTCAAAGATGAGCGCGATGTTGCTCAGCCCTGGGAGAGGAAACAACTCACGAGCGAACCATACGGTGGATGAAGGCAAAGCGTCACAAATGCTACACCCCCCAAAAGGATCGAAGCATTATAACTACGAGTTGGTGGAAAGCTTCTTCTTCAAAGAGAGCGATCAGCTTAACACATGCGCTCTGGATATTGGAGGGACTTTGATAAAAGTGGCCTATCTCAATGACCACTACATAAGTGATGAAGGTCAACCTATGAAGAATACCCAATTTTTAAGTATCAAAATTAAAGAAGGCCAAAATTTGTACGTTCACTTTTTCAACATAAATGAACTTAAGGAGACGTTGCGTTTTTTAACTCAAAATGGGTTGATAAGACAAAAAATTTTTTTAACTGGTGGGGGAGCTCACAAGTACTACTTTGGTATAATTGATCAGATCGTCAAGCATGAGGTGATTTATCGGGGGGGTGTTTCCGAGGAGGAATCCCCCCTGTGGGTTTCAAAGAGATACTTCTGCGAGACTTCACGCACTCTTTCGGTGGAGCTGCAACTGAGGGGGAGTACTACCCTCCCAGATGGTCATATCCACGAGGGAGTCCCCTTCGACAAATCGCTGCTGGACTCCTTTCCGACCTGCGAAACGGTTCGTGTATATTTGGTGAACCCAAAAGCGGAGCAACAACAGAAAGAAGACACTCTCCCGACTGAAGCAAATTCCGAACAGGTGGATAAAGCAATCGATGAGAGAGATAACTCTCCCGAAAAAAGGTTCCATGGTGAACTGATTCTACAGTGCAGTAGGAAGGACGAAATGCATTGTGTGATGAATGGACTGTACAAACTACTTAGTGTAAGAAAGAGTATCGTAAGGTATGATTTATTTTTAAAAACGGAAATCCCTGTTAGAGTGAAACTACCCTATGAGCCATTCATTATTGCCAACATAGGATCAGGCATTTCGATTTTATTATCCAATGGGCTCAATAAGTATAAGAGAATCGGTGGGACAGCCATCGGTGGGGGGACTCTCTTGGGACTGGCACAAATGATTTTACAGAAGGTATCGTTTGAAGAGCTCATCAGGTTGGCTGCTCCCTGGGAGGGGACAACCTCTCCATGGTTACTACCTCCCCCCTTGAGACACTCCCCACCATTCGACCTAACCCTGAGACATATGCGAAAAGACGCAGCTCGCAGTGGCGCCCCTTCCCATGGAGAGGACGCCTTGGCAGCGAGTTTCGGATTCTTGAGCAACATTATAAAAACGAAAAATCTTGAAGACACGAAATCACTTGGGCAGGCTGTAGCCAGGAGCCTCATCACCATGGTATCGTACAATATAGGCTACTTGGTTCACCTCCTTGCACGGATCCACGGGGTGCACAGGTGAGACCATTCCCCCCTTTTTTTTTTTTGCTATCGTAAAAAAGGGGGTAATATCCGTGGCTACCATGCGTTTGGTCCATAAAGGTTGCTCTCCATTGGACCTACTCCCTCAAATCAGCACCCATGGATTGTCAGTCACGCAAAATGAATTGTAAATTTCAAGTTACTATGTTTCCCGCCGCTATTTTTTTTCTCCACCCTCTCTTCCTCGCAGAATATTTTTCTCGGGAAAATACATAAGTAACCACGAGTGTATCATGGAGTCTCTTACCCTGGGGGTGTACTACTACTATATGTATTGCCATACCAACGAGGGAGAAGCAAATGCTAGTTTTAGCGGCAAGCCAGTGGAGGGGGGGAGTGTCATTTATGGAATGCATACCTCCAACGGGGATGTTGGAACTAGTGTGATACCTTCCTATCAGTGTCCTTTTCCCAGATGGGTAAGCTGCCAAAAGAGAGGAGAAGTGGGGGGGGTATCAACTATTCCCTCGCGTCGATTTGGTACACCTTTTTGAAGGGACCCCACGCGGGGCGTAATATCCCCCTGCTGGGCATTTTCCCAGCTGGGATTCTACAAGCAGTCCGGCCCGCACACACACCCGAGGCTGCGCGCGCGGCTGCAGTTTTTCCCCCCGCACTGTTCCTCGCACGTTTCCCCGCACTTTTCCCAGTACTTTTCCCCTTTCACTTTGGACTTCCTTTCCTTCTCACCTTCGCACTTTGCACTTTTTCACCACCTCACTTTGCCCTTTCACGTTGACTTCCGCGCCTACTTCCACGTCCACGTCCGCGCCCATTTCCACACCCACTTGCACTTTTTTTTTTTTTTTAAGGAGCGCAACTGCGGAGAAGCCGCTCGCAGGGACGCACCCCCCGAAGTTTTGTTCCTCAAGCACGACGGGTTTTTAGGCGCCATCGGGTGTTTTTTCTCCTAGTCCAGTTCGCCCTCCGGTGGCGTTATTTTGCGCATCACTTGGATCGTTATTGACGCGTCATTGGCTCGTCATTGAATTGTTATTTGCTCGTCATTGGCTCGTTATTGACTCGTCACTTGTGTGGTCCCCTTTTTGGCACCTTTTTCTCCCCACGTGGACAAGACGAGTGGCCCGCCGCAACACCTTTGAAGGACCACGTCGCACAACAAAAGTGCGTGCGTGTGTGTGTGTGTTCGATGGCTACGTCCCATCGCGGCGTGTGGACATCACGCAAAAAGCGCTGCCTGCAACGTCTTCACCTCCCCGGGGATGCACCCTTGGGAGTGGCCATCTGACAGCCTACCATTCGGGGGAAGGCATGAAGAAGTAAATACCCGCGCTATTCTCACGCGGTCCATAGACAATTGAGAAAAACGCTTCCCCCCCACAGACACACACCCATTTCAACCTGGGCGCCCCGTGTGCACATATCTGTCAGCGCGGAGAAACATGATCGGCCCGGCAGCGCTCTTCCTGTGCGTCTACCACGTCGCCTTGGCAGTGCTGGGCTCCGTGTTTTTCGAAAACTACTTATTCAAGGACTTCGACAACAGCTTCAGTATCGTCAAAATAATTTTCTGTTGTTCCTTCGTGTTGTGTCTCTCCCTCCTCTCCATGTTGCTCTTTGAAATACTTGGCTTCCTCACCACAACACTCAAGCTCTTCATATGGTACATAGACATCACTTCCTTGGTCCTGTTCATCTATCTCATCATTCCGATCAGCTTGATATACACATATGTTACTTACGAAGATGAGGAAGCGGAAAATGGACTCTTCAAGTTTAACTATTTTTACAATGCACTCAGAAAAATGAAAAATAAAAAAAATATTTTACCTGAACATGTTAAGGCAAATTTTATGAGAAGATTACTCTACGTAAGTGAAGACTTAATGAAACAAATGGAAAATTACAACAAAAAAAACAAAAAAAAAAACAAACAAAAAATTTTCCAATTTGTCATTGGCTGCTTACTCATATTACCACTCATTTGGTTCACCTTTTACAAAATCTCTATGATAACTCTGAAAAACAATAACGATATATATGACCAGTCTTCTGATTTATATAACATTGGGAGTGTCTTACAGGAAAAACTCAACGATGTTAATAGGGAGTTTTCACAAGATTATGATACAAATAGTGAGAAAAATAAAAATTTTTTTTTTAAAGTTATGAAAAATTTACTGATTTATATGTCCGTTACTGGGATGACATTGGTCAGCGCTCTTTCTGCTTTCACCAGTTTGTATTCTCCCTACAGTAACATCAGTATCTTTTTTTTTTGTTACTATTAAAAAGGTCAAGATTATTGAAAACAAAATTAAGTTCGTAACAAACGAGTTGTCCTTGAAGAAAAAGCTCCTTGTTTTGTATGACCATCCGCATTTAATGCAGACTTTCTATTGCAGAAACGGGGGGGCGGACTTTTCCACACTCCACGGGTCTCTGGCCAGCGGGGGGAGCCTTATCGGAAGCGGCACGGGAAGCCTCGCCACGGGAAGCCTCGCCAGCGGTCGTGTTGAAAGCGGCATGGGAAGCCTCGCCAGCGATCGCATCGGAAGCGGCGCCTTTGGCGTGGACATCCCCGTGGAGCAGGCCACGACCTCTTTTCTGCACTCCACGGACGGGGGGTACCACCACAGCGACACGCTCCAGAGAGGTTCGAACGTTGGGGGTGGGGCGGCCATCGGGAGTGGGGCGGCCATGGGGAGTGGTACAAACACGGGGAGTGGTACAAACACGGGGAGTGGTACGAACATCTGGAATGCCGCTAACACCTGGAATGCCGCTAACACCTGGAATGCCGCTAACACCGGGAGTGCCGCTAACACCGGGAGTGCCGCTAACACCGGGAGTGCCGCTAACACCTGGAGTGCCGCTACCACCGGGGGGGGGCTGCCCGACCAGTTGGCGACCATAATGTGTGACCACTTGGTGGGGACCTCCACCGGGGAAGAGCCGCCGGGGAAAAAACTTCCGCAAGCACGCAGGGGCACAAAGCAGGAAGAGGTAGAATACATCGGATGTAAACCCTTTAAGAAGTGCAACCTTTACTTGGGCTCCCACAAGTCGATCTACAAAGATATTTATGAGACATTCATGAAAAAGGAAAATGACTTTGATTTTGGCGAGACGCTTCCTGGCGGGGAAGACGACGAAGAGACGTGCATGGGGGAGGATATCCAGAAGGACTTGCGCACCTTTCAGGGGGAGGAGAACCTATCGAGTCTGCCCGGCCTGCCCAGCCTGTCGAGTCGGCCCAGCCTGTCCAGCCTACCGAACCTGTCGAGCCGACCGAACCTGTCGAAGCGTCACAGCGCGCGTGAAATGGCGAACCCGCACAGGGGGCAGCCCAGCCCACTTGCCCGTTCGAGGGGGCAAGAAACGGCAGCTGGGAGCTATGCGGATGATGGGGGTGATGGGAGCTACCCGGACGATGGGAGCTACCCGGATGATGGGGGCGATGGGGACGATGGCGAGTGTTGGGGCTACAACCCCGGGGAACAGCAAGCTGACAGCATTTTTAGCACTGCACAGATGGACAAAATGGGAAGTGGCAGCTCTCTCTATAGGAGAAGCATAAAGTCTGGGAGCTCTGTGGGGGAGAGGAAGCATGTGTATTATACGGGTCGCTTCCTCTTTTTCAAAACAACTGAGGGGGAGGAGAAGCACCTGCACTCGAGGCAGCACGAGGGGGGCACCGAAATGGTGGACTTCCAAATGGGGGGGGCACTCGGCGCAGAAGCGACGGCCGCCCCGGGGGAGGAGAAGGAAGGGAAGCGGCAGAAGGAAGGGAAGCGGCAGACGGAAGGGAAGCGGCAGACGGAAGGGAAGCGGCAGACGGAAGGGAAGCGGCAGACGGAAGGGAAGCGGCAGACGGAAGGGAAGCGGCAGACGGAAGGGAAGAGGCAGACGGAAGGGAAGAGGCAGACGGAAGGGAAGAGGCAGACGGAGAGGAAGCAGAAGAAGGGGGCGACCTTCTTCTCGCGGTTGAGGGGCATCTGCTCAGTTCGACGGTTTTTCCAGCACAGCGAGATGATGCCGCAGGGGGGGAATCGCTCCACAGATACGAAGCAAAGCGTTGCAAATGTTGATAAGACCGCTAACCCTGACAGTGCGGCCCATCCGCAAAGGAGACACATCTCCGAGTTCCTCTCCACGAGCATCGGGCGATCGTACAGGACGCTGAAGAGTGTGAAGGATTTCTTCAAGCGAAACAAAGCAAACGCAAAAAAAAAAAGAAATACTCATGCAGGATATCAAGTCATTAGAATATATGGCCAAAAATTTGTACTTCCTCCTAGATGACGTAATCAAGGAGCAAATCAGAATTAACCAAAGCTCCTCCTTCACTGGTATGTTACTCTACCTCCTAGGGATCCTCATGTCAATCTTATGTGTATATAAAATTACAAAAACGTGTTACATCATTTACATGGTGGAAATATATTACAGATTTATCTGTACGTACAGCAGTGGTCATGTCCTTATGTTATTTTATGCAAAAAATATTAACATCGATTTTATTAATGATCTGAAAAAGGTCCTCCATATTGTTCACATTAACATAAATTTAGAAAATTACGTCATTTCTATCACTTCAATTTTATTATTATGCTTCATTTTTGCTAATCTGAAATCTTTTATGGAGAGAATAATTAAATTGAGATACTCTGCTAAGTCTTCCCTTTATTCGAATCTTGCCATTTTACTCATGTGTGAAATTATGGACTTGTATTTTTCTGCTTACTGTATTCAGCTGTTTGATTATCTTCCTGCCAAGGAGAAAATGAAGATGCTTTACATTTTCTTTAATAACAACCTTTTGGATTTGTTCAAGCTCAAGTACCACTTTGACTTCGTGTACGTCATTTCTCTGTTCATTTCCCTCATCCTCATTCGCCTGCACCACCAACACCGCTCCAGCCAGTTCCGCGAGATATGACACCAGCGGGGGGGGGAAGTGGGGGTAGCAGTGGGGTGTAGCAGTGGGAGTGCGGCACATCTCTGCTGCACATCTCTGCGGCACACCTCTGCGACACACCCCTGCTGCACACCTCTGCGATGCCGCCCCCGCCTCGCGAATGCACCAAAAAAAGAGTGGCACAGGGTGGTCTCCCCCAACAGGAGTGCCGCAATTCACAACCGTGTTTTTTTTTTTTTTTTATTTTCCCATTTTGCATCACCCCATTTGGCATATACAACTAATTTACCTGCACGAGTGCAACCCATAGGGGGCGCCTGACCGATTTTTTTTTTTTTTTTTTTTTTTTTTTGCCCCCCCGGTGAGACTCTCCGCGTGGTATTCTTTTTAAACTCGACGTGGCGTTTTGTTAGAAGGTTTGCAGTGGTGTGAAGCGGTGTGGGAAGAGGACCGCCTTGCCATATGGCAATCCCAGCGGGGGGCTCCCTTGTCATGGCCGCTCCCCCCCGGATGACCCGCCTATGGGTCCAAATTCTGCTGCGTGAAGAGGCCGTACTGGGCGACGTACTCAGCCCAGGTCTTCTTCTGCCGAAGCAGAGAAGTTACAATTCCTTCCAACTCGGAGAGATCAATCCTGATCTGCAGCATGGAGTCCCTCTCCCGAAGTGTCACCGTTTTATCCTTCAAAGTCTGAAAGTCAATGGTGACTGCAAAGGGGATCCCGATTTCATCCGTCCGAGCGTACTTCTTACCAATGGAGACACTAGAGGTATCAATTTTGGAGGAGATGCTAAACTCATTTAGAGTCATTTGAACCTGCTTCACAAAAGGAACGAACGTTTTATGGTTCGATATGGTTAGCACGGAACACTTGACAGGAGCTAATGCATAGGGGAGCGACAAGTAATGTCTCTCCTCCTTGTCATCTGTAAAAGTGCGAGTTCGAAAAGAATGCTCGATGATGCAAAAAATCAGTCGACCAATTCCAAACGAAGGCTCAATCACATTAGGGATGAAATTCCTTTCCTGCACTTTCTTTTTACACCTATCAAATTTGATCATATCTCTTGTCAATTCAAAAGACAAGGCAGGGGAGGAAGAACCATTAGAGCTTATACTCACAACGTAGGAATTCTTTCTGTTCAATTCTTCATCGATAAATAATAGCTCCTCCTTTGTCCTCTCATTCAACCATTGGTAAATAGCATTCTGTTGGCTTTTAAATTTCATCCCTATCTTTGCCTTATTTGGGGATATTTTAATTTGCTCCTCTTCCACGGGGGTATCATACTTCTCACAGGCATATAAATTGGCCCCTGTCATTTTCATGTGGTTTTTCAAATCGTATGCAGACCTATCGGCATGTCCCACCACCTCGATATATCCATAGGATGTCAAAATTTCTGCATCCCAACAGTCATTCGCATAGTGAGCCATTTCAGTTGGTAAGTGTTGTCTAAATCGTAGGCCATCTTTGTTAATACCGCACTTTAGTAGGAAGAGATAGGTCCTTGCTAGGAAGTAAGCCAAAGCTTCATTAGCAATAATTCCCTTGGTGACTGCTTCTTCTATCTCGATGTGAACTACACGGTTGTCTACTCCTCTTAAGAGTTGTTCCTCTCGTGGGTACAAGGGAAGCATGAGATGCTTGAATAGGTGATATTTTTCGTGGTATTTCTTCTCCGGATTTACAAAATACTCAATTTCGGCCATTTCAAACTCTCGTACACGCAGAAGGCCATTTCTTGGAGATATTTCATTTCGAAACCCTAATCCGATTTGCGCCCCTGCGAACGGCATTTTCCCTCCGTTGTACTCTAGCAGCTTTTTAAAATTGACGAAAATTCCTTGTGCAGTTTCTGGCCTGAGAAATGCAATACTGTTGAGGTGGCTCGTATCTGTTGATGTGGATGACTCTTTTGATTTTCCCCTGTGAGTAGTGTCATTCTCTACGTCCTCCTTTGGACCGATTCTGGTCTGGAACATGAGATTGAAGGGGAAGGGACCCACGAAGTCGTTCTTGGCAGGTGACTTTATGTCGTACTTCTTGATGACGTCCTTTATTTCCTGCTCGTTCATTCCGTCAAGCCTCCTCACGACGGCCATCATTTCGTCGGCGTCATCCCCATCCATTCGGCTTCCCCGCCCGGGTTGGTCATCCCTCCCCAGGTGGTCATCGTGCCCGAGTTGGTGGTCCCTTTTATCCACCGGCCCCTCACCCCCCTCTGTTTTCTTCGCCGCATCCTTTTCCTGCTTCTTCTTCCCCTCCTCGGCCCTACTCGTTAAGTACTCCGCGATGTACTTA
This sequence comes from Plasmodium cynomolgi strain B, assembly GCF_000321355.1. NCBI lineage: Eukaryota > Apicomplexa > Aconoidasida > Haemosporida > Plasmodiidae > Plasmodium > Plasmodium cynomolgi. Next base: position 1,235,818 of record NC_020406.1, read on the forward strand.
TCCGCTCGGTAAAAGTCCCCCGTGACGGCATCCCTGATCATAAGGTCAGTGAACCGGTCCACATGTCCCGAGGTCTTCAACACAGTGTAAGGCGTTATGCACGTTCCGCAAATCTCTAACATCTCATCGTAAAAAATAAAATGGTACCTCCACAGGGTCTCAAGTTCTGATTTTAGGAGACAGCCGGAGGGTCCGTAATCGATTAGACCTGAGGAACCTCCATAAATCTCAAACGAGTTGGTGTAAAAGAGCTTCCTTTTGGCTAAATTATCCACTTTGGTTCTGTTATTCACCAAGTTTAGTGATTCGCTTGGGACACTGTGCAGAATTTTTAACTTCTGCTTCTTCTCTTTCAATGACTGCTCATTCGCGTCGTATTCTTTTTTGAGCTCCTCATCGTTTATTCCTCGGATGCTTTCGTTCCTCTCGACCAGGGCCGATATTTCGCGGCTGCACCTTTCGATTTGCTCCTCTATGCGGGTCTCTTCCACGGCGGCTGGGCCGCTTGCTTCAACGTGGCTTTGTTTCATGCTTCTCAACGCAGCGCTGCTTGGGTAAGCACTACTTGGCTGCTTACTGCTTAACGACACGCTACTTGGCTGCTTACTGCCTAACGCCACGCTACTTAGCTGCTTACTGCCTAACGCCACGCTACTTAGCTGCTTACTGCCTAACGCCACGTTGTGGGCACTCACCCTTCTGCTTACAAAGGAGTAGTACCTCCTTTTTCTCTCCCTTGACACTAGACTCTGTACGATGTACGTGGCCCTACTGTGCCTGTTCGTGCGAACGGTACTGAAGGCCGCCCTCGGCAGTTTCGAGTTTACTCTGCTAAGAACGTCACAACTCGCCTTCACTTGCAGGGGCACCAAAATTAGCAGCGTCCCGAGCAGTCTCATGTACCTTCCCTTCGCGCGCCGTCGTGTGTGGGGGTGGAACGAATGGCTTCGCCGCGCTCTCCACGCAGTTGTCAAGCGGCTGCCAAAAGGTTAATCCAACCACGGGGGGCCGCTAACAGGTAGGTACACCGGGGGTAGCAGAACGGTTGGCACAACCTCTCAGGGGGATCTCCGCACAGCATTAGAAAAAAAACGAAACAACCAAATGAAAAAGGGCGAAAAATAGCCTCAAAAGTAGCCTCAAAAGTAGCCTCAAAAATAGCCTCAAAAGTAGCCTCAAAAATAGCCTCAATAGTAGCCTCAATAGTAGCCTCAAAAGTAGCCTCAAAAGTAGCCTCAAAAATAGCCTCAATAGTAGCCTCAAAAGTAGCCTCAAAAATAGCCTCAAAAGTGGCCTCAAAAATAACGTCAAAAAAGGTCGGCAAAATTGCGAACGTATGCAAATATTTCGAGGCAATTTGGGGACGACGCGAGCTGCGCAAATGTGAGCGCCATGCGGCAGCCAAGTTGCATATCCATCTTAGCACGCCCATCCATCACGTGCAGCGGGGGGCGCACCACCCAATTGGCAGATCTGCTAAGGGCGAAATGGCTTCCCTTAGTTACATGGCATCATTAAAAAAATTTTTTTTTTTCCCCCTTCAACGTAACTACGCGAATGAAAATATGTGCACTTGGGCACACCTTCATGTGAGCACATTCAGGGGAGTGTTTCCCCTGTTTATGACTCAACTTTTGCAGTTCTCGTTGTTCATGCCATGGGCGCATTATCATTAGAGAAAAATTACCCGTCCTGCGGGGAGGAGCTACTTCCCTCTTTGCTCTTTTTAAAAGCATATTTGGCGAAGCATATCAGCATCATGGCGGTGCGTCCACTGTTCAAAAACTGGGGGCTCCATAGATGACACTCCGGCTGAGGGAGATCACTGCTGACAACCCGGCTGAGAGAGATCACTGCTGACCACCCGCCTGACCAACCACACATATGCTAGAAGACCGCGTATCTATCTCGGCAGCAACTTACCTCACGTCGGAGGTAACGACATATAGAAAAGTTCATCCCACCATTATCAAGCCTATGTAGCGCACCAGCTTGGGCTCTCCATCTTGGCAATTACGTACAGCCGAATTAGCAGCTAAACGGAGGGGTGTTCTTAAACATGAGCATACGCTAAGGGAACCCTTGGGGGCGAGCGGATAATCGAATCCCATTCAACGAATAACTTAACATTTGGGGGTTTCTCATGGGGGAAAAAAAAAAAAAAAAAAAAAAATGGAGGCAAAAAGTGGGCCAAACGGGATGCACAAAAAAAAGTGATATCTCTAGTTATTGCCAACGTGGGGCTTTCCCCCAAAAGGAACACACGTGAGTAAGGATGTGTGTGTACATTCGCGTACGTATTATGTACCCACAGGTACACAGGAGTGCATTGGCATAGGCACATATGAGCGCACTCACGTAGGCTCCGCTCCCCCCCTGCGACTCACTTGTACGCATTCAGCAGATCGTCGATCTCGAGCATGTTGTTGTAGGAAAACCTCCTAATTACCTTTTCCCCCTTCTGTTTTAGTATATCCTCGATGTTGGTCTTGCCCTCCTGGAACCACCCCAGCTGATCGGAAATTAAGTGGAGGTTCTCACAGGACGGGCAACGAATAATAACCACTCCGTTATTGTATGCCTGCTTTGAAAATTTCTTCACACTTTTTTTTTCGCATATTTTGCATGTGAACATGAGGACCATGTATTCCTTGGTGAGTTGATCACTTCCCTGTTCTGTTGCAACTTCGTTTTTTATCACATCGGTGGTTGTCATCGCGTGGGGGTCATCACCTGGGAGGGAGTTATTACCACCTGCATTCAGTTGGACCGTGTCTGTGGCGGCCCCGTTTCCATGGCCGCTTTGCCCTTCACCTGTTTGCCCGTTACACACATTTTGATCATCCGATTTTTCTCCGCACAACGTGGAGGACACCGCTGTACCGGCCTCCTGAAAACCATGTGCATCTCCCTTCCCCTTGTCTCCCCCTCCATTTAGTGTCCCAAAATACGCCTTCCCAAATGGCACAGGGTTGTCAGTGTGGCAACCCTTACATAGGATTTCCCTTCCAAGAGTGCACAACGCAGGCGTGTTTTTAATTTTGTTTCCCCAGGTTCCTCCGGGGGGTGGAAAATAACCAGTGAGCGCATTTGCTGAAATTCTCCTCGTTGCAATTTGCGCCCTTCGGGTTGCGAAGCGGGTCACCACGTGTGCAGCGCTCTGCGCCATTGCACGCGCCATCGTTTGAGCCACCGTTTGAGCCATCCTTTGCGCCATCCTTTGCCCCACCGTTTGAGCCATCCTTTGCCCCACCGTTTGAGCCATCCTTTGCCCCACCGTTTGAGCCATCCTTTGCCCCACCGTTTGCACCATTTTGTGGCTCACTTTTGTCTACCGCTTAACCACTTGCTATCGCGCAGCGGGGGGAGCCTTTCACTTTGGCTGCCTTGTGATATATTCGCCCACGTGCAGGCATAGTGCCCATGCGCCCGTGTAGATGAAGACTTTTTTATTTTATTTTAATTTTTTTTTTTTTTTTTGTGTTGTTCCCCCTCACGTTGCGCTCATGTTGTGTAGTTGTCACCGTCCCGCTCTGTCACACTACGTAGTGCCACAAGGGTGGGCAATTAGCGGTTAGCGGCCGGGCAATTAGCGGTCAACGCCTGGGCGATACCCCACTGCGTAGAACGCTGCTGAATTGGGATACCACCGCTCTGCCGACTCGTTCGCGAAGCCGTCAGGGCAGTGGGCCGCACTTTTCACGTTGCACGGGATGCGCAGCAACACGCGCGTGTGGGCCCCTGCGCGGAGTGAAAATATCGAGCGCACGGGAAAAAAAAAAAAAATTACAAAAGAAATAAAATTAGCAAAATTAGCAACATAGCAATATAGCAATATGGCAATTTGGCAAATTAGCAAAATGACAGAAATAAGTTGAGGTGAAAAAATGGGACAGTTCCGACTTCCCACCCATGTTCAGGAAAAGCACGCAAAGTGAAAATAATTTTCACGCGACCGAGGGGGAAATCCTTGCTGAGTAGCTTTAATGCACATCGAACGGGCGGGTCTTCACAAGTTGGCTACACAGTGCCCCCCAGAACAGCGCAGGCAATTCTCGCTTCCGACAAGGAGCCCCGTGGCTAACAGAGGCATAGCGCCGCTGCCAGGGAAGGAATAACTCTCTCCAGAAGAAGGAACAACTCGCTCTAGACGAAGGAACAACCCCCTCCAGGCGAAGGAACAACACTCTGAAAACGAACTCCTTTTTCTTTTCCCAACGCGCACCCCCAATGGACGCACTCAAGATTACCCACGCCAGCGCCCAATTCCTGGACGAAACCAAAAACGAGGGGAACAAACTGTTTCGGAGCAAGAAGTATGAAGAAGCTCTTGGCGTTTACCTGGGCGCCGTTGCGCAGCTCTGCGGTGAGCCAGTCGACTCCACGAAGGTTCGAAGCTGCGTCCAGTTTTTTCTCGAAAATGGGACAAAAAAGGAGGTGGACGTTCCCGAGGGTACCAAGGGAGATATCCCCCACCTTAACCAGCATGTCAAGGACCTGTTCACGAAAATATGCCACAACGTGTCCTTATGTTACTACTTCCTGGACAGACTGGAAGAGGCAATAGATTACTCCTCGTACGTAAGTGAGTTGGATGGAAAACACTACAAGAGTTACCACACGTTGGGCCTGTGCTACGAGAAGTTAAAGAATTACAAAAAGTGCGTGGAGTGTTTCGAGCGCTGCAAGGTGGTCCTCCTGAAGGAGGTCACTTCTGGCAGTTCTGGCACTTCTGGAAGCCCTGTCACTTCTGGCAGCTCCAGTCACTCTTCCTCCCCCGGAAGTGCCGACGTGCGAAACGAAGTTAACCGAATCAACGACAAGCTGAAGAAGCTAATGAGAGAAATGGAAGAATCAAAGCAGCAGAAAGAGGGGGCAGGCATCACCATCGATATGATCAAAAAGACCATCCTCGATGATGCCAGCACGGAAGAGGAGAAAATAAAAATGATCTACAGTATTTACAAGCATAAAATACACACCCTTTTGAGGGAAAATATTTTCCACTTTTTCTCCAAAGTGTTGAATCATGGAGGGAACCCCCTAACCATTGAGAAGGCATGTCTCCACGTCATCTACAAGCTAGTTTCTAAAATGGAGAGAGATACGGAGGAAACCTCAAGGAACACCAACCTGTGCATCAACAAGGTCAGTGACATGAAGCTGGAGTATTACTACGATCTCGATTTCGTGAAAACGATTTTATCCTTCCATGAGTCCTTCGACGAGCAGTGGATAAATAGCTATGTAAAGGATAAGATGAATAAAATGGAAATTCTCAAATTCGATAAAAACAAAGAGAGCTACCAACATGTGAAGGACCTCCTCATCTTTATCATCCATATTGTTAAGTACATCCATGTAGTAACAAATGAAAAAGTGGTAAGAATTCTCAATGTGTATTTTCTCTCTAACGACGATGTAGATATAGCTAGCAGCACACTGGACGCAATAATTTTCCTCTGCAAAAAAAAAAAATTTTTCATACACAGGAGAAACACAAATAGGGGAAAAAGTTCAGCCACCTTTTTGCGCACATTAAAGGAAGATGCACATGTGGATGTGCAGCACGATCTGATTGAAGCCCACTTTGGCGATGTATGCAAACACCCCCTCTGTGCCAACCTCGAAATTAAGGCAACTATTCAGCAGTGCATTAGTATGTATGAGAATTTCGGCAGTGACGTGGAGTATGCCTTAATACTTATACTCTCTCTCCTGTATGATAAAAACAGACCGAGCGAAAAGGACACAGAAATGAACGACCTCATTTATGAGTGCGTTGATTTGTATTTCAAACCAGAAGACATTGGCGTGGAGTGGTTCCTTTCAGTTAAGTGCCTCTTCCTCGTGGACAAAAATATTGTTCTCAATTACCTAATTGGAAAAAATCAATACATGTATGACATACTTACCTTTATTAACCACTCCGTGGGAAGGAAACCAAAGAAAGATGTATCCCTTTTCATCGACGTTTTGGTTCTACTTCTTAACATCCCAGAGCTCCGTTTCATGCTGAACAGCTACATCGATGTCTACATCAATATTTTGAAGACCCTTCCCTATGATGAAAACTTTTTAAAGTTCCTCGTTGGGTCTTTCAAACTGTATATGCACAGCAAAGAATTCAAGGAGGAAATTGTGAAGAGAGTTGACTTGTTTTCCTACGCCAAGGAGTTGTTGAAGCGTTTCCTACTGCGCTGCGAGGGACAGATGGGCAAGCTACTACCTGAGGATGGTCCCACCCAGAAGGACCATCACCCTCCAACCCGTTTGAACAAGCGGGAGTTTATCGAATCACCCGAGCAGCCCGCGGACAGCGCGGACTCAGCGCACAACGGCAGAAAGAACTGCGAACTGGTGAGCAAAATGCCGAAGAAGCATACGGGCGTTTCCTCGCATGACAACACAGACTACGACGTGCACGCGCTTAAGGATCTCATCGAAATGGTCTTCTACCTCAGCCTGCATATCGAATTTAAAAAGCAGCTCCTCGAGCAAGACAACCACTACATCCTCTTCTTCCTCATCAAAGTCGGAGATGATATTAACCAAAAAAAGCTAGACAATACGTACAAGTACATATACTGCAATACTATCAACAATTTAATATTAACAAGAAAGGATGAAAAGGTCAGGCGAAGAGAAATTAACAAAGCCAATTTATCAAACTTCGACTCTGAGCAAATTGAAGCCCTGGAACAGTTTTACGAAAAGCTACCCACAGCAGCCAAACCCAAAACGGACCCCCTGTATGACTATGGAGATGAGGAAACGAGCAATCAGTTAATTAACCTATTGATGTATAATGAGAACTACGTACTGAAGGTGAAAGAAAAGGGGGGCGAACAAGTCATCCTACCCAAAGGGGGCGAACAAGCTGCCCTCCCCAAAGGGGGCAAGTACAAAAATGGCGCAATTGTTAACACCATATATAATTTTATTAACACCAATTTTTTTACCACCAACATAGCAGAAGTTGTGTGTGAAATCATTTCCAAGCTTGTAAAAGACACAAAAAATATTGGCCTCGTACTTGTGAACAATGGATTGAAGACCCTACTGCTGGCGTCCAAACATATTGCTAATAAAAAAAACTGCGCCTTAGCTTTGAGCGAAATTTTTATTTACACCAACCCCAAGTTGATTCATTTTTACGAGGCATATGATTCACTGCCACTGCTGATTCAGCAAATGGGGAACGAAGAAGAACTGCTGGTGTTCAAGTCCTTAATGGCCATAACGAATATATTGACCATTGACGAGAACGTAGCCATCAAGGCCATGCAACTGAATTTGTGGAACAAATGCTTCGACATCCTCGCATCGGAAAATGAGTCCATAAGGTCGGCCAGCTTAGAGTGCATATGCAACTTATGTTCTCAGCCGCACGTCCATCAGTACGTGTATGATAAGTATAAAAAAATTGCCAAGGGGGAAGGAAAAGATGAACAAATCAATTTCGTAGACATACAAATATTGTTTTCTTTTACCATGGAGAAGGAAAATTACAAGGCCGTTTATGCTTCTACTGGGGCACTTGGTATGTTGTCCTCTGATTTGCGCCTCCCTACATTTTTAACACGGACAAAGGGTTTCCACCACGTTTTTAACGCGTTGAACGAAACGAACGATGAGCAGATTTTACTCCGCATTTTAACCTTTTTCAACAACGTTATACTGGGCGAAGATGTTCCATCGGATGATGTGAAACGGGTGAGGGATGCGGTTCGGGGCAAGGCGGGCCTGAAGGGCGAAAATGCGCAAATTGCGCAGTTTATTATGCAGTGAGATTGTCCCGAAGCGTCGTGGTTAGTGGCTGAACGTTTCTCCGCCCATCAGGGTTGCTATCGCTTCTATCATTTTTTTTTTGTACGCACGTATATTTGCATATGGATCTGCGGAACAGCCAAGTCGCTGGGCAGCCTTGCTGGATATAACGGGTAGCACAATTCGTGTGTGCACATTGCATGTGCGTATTGCGTGTGCGCATGACGAACTTCCGCGCCTTTTTGTGCATGTTCCCAACAAACCGAGCATCTCGCTGACCGTCCCAGTTCTGCGAACAAATTGTAGCTACCTCTAAAGCTATTTATAAATTGGGAAAAAGCTATCCCCAGACAGCCCCACCCTTCGAGGTCCCCACGTGGCTACCTTTTTATCTCCTTGCCACGACGGAAAACAAAAAAACTGTCCATACATATCCAGCATTTTTTAATTTCAAAAATTGTTAAAAAGGCTAGCTATAAAAAAATGGAGGGAATTACAACTGTAGCTAGCCATTTAGCTGTTTCGAAAAAAAAAAAAAAATGTGAACCGTTCATAAAATTTTTATTCTACACCTTTTTTTTTTTTTCGCAAAAATGTGCATAATGTTTTTTTTTTTATCGTAAGTAACTGTTCAGAAAGCTTTGCACACGCTTTGTGGCACCCTACCAGAACAGCCATTTTTTGCAAGTTATTTGGCTAGCGCGCTATTTCGCTATTTCGCTATTTCGCTATTTCGCTATTTCGCTGTTTCGCCGTTTCATTGTTCCTATCTTTCACCATTTTGCTATTTCTTCCATGCCACTTTGTCTACGTTTGCGCAGCAACTACAAACATTTTCCCCGTTCAACTTCCTCTTTAATTCAAAACAGTTTTCTCCCAATTTTCCCTTAAAAAAATGCAATTGATGTTATTGTTAATTTTCTCGTACACAGAATAATGTGAACAGTTGTGTATGCTCGAAAAATATTGAAAATTCTCAACCTGAGCCACCTTTCCTTTTAACCCGTTGTTCATTCGGCACTTGTGTGAGAGGGAATAAGTTTACCCGCGCGATTTAAGACGCACTGCGCGAATGTTATGTTTTTGTGAGCGCGGGAAAGGAGGAACCCGTTAGCCAGTGTAGTAACAGTTGTTTTTTTTTTTTCTTTCCTCATTTTGTGCGCCACCTTTGTATCATCCTTGCCATGTGGTAACGCGCAATTCGAAGCACCCTCTGCGGTTGCACTTCACCAGCAACTTTAATTTACCTTTTTTAAATTGCATTTTTCAAACACCGCAAGGGGGAAAAAAAATAGCCCTCCAGCGTACATACACGTATATGCACATGCATGAGTATATGTAAACATACATGCACATACAACCGCTTCTTCCTTTTGCGCTTGTTGCGACGTGAAAAAAGCAAGACGAAGCCTGCTTCCCCCTTGTTCTACCACATACATTTGTATACGCATCCATGAAAGCGAATGCGCGTTAGTAATTGTCGAATTTTAAATCGTTCCATAAGCCTTACATCTGTCGAGCGAGTGACACGAATGAATTGTGTACATACAGATTGCACCCTTTTAAGTGCAACGGCTCAGTCTTTTGCCGTTCACATTTCTCATTTCGCACGTGATACAGCGGCTTCGTGTAGTGCGTCCTGCGTTGGTGCGTATTATTATGCACCATAGAGGGGAAGAAGTGTTCCTCCATTTTGCTCGACCCTCCATTTTGTTCGACCCTCCATTTTGCTCGACCCTCCATTTTGTTCGACCCTCCATTTTGTTCGACCCTCCATTTTGTTCGACCCTCCATTTTGTTCGACCCTCCATTTTGTTCGACCCTCCTTTTTTCTTCCCCCTGCTGCCATTTCCTCCCCCCCCAAGTTCGAGTAGTTCCCATTTATAAAGCTGCCACTGTCTACGTATATTTTTATAAAAATCGCCTGCTCACTGTGTTGTGTATATAAAAGCTACAAAGCAGATTTAAAGCAGATTTGGGGTCCCCACTGAACTGTTTACACGTTACGCATGTGTTGCTCCTAATGTGAAGTGCTAGTTTTGTTCTTTTTTAACTGCCTCCATTGTGTGCATTTTTTTTTTTTTCTGGAGAGCTAAGAGCTAGTTTGTGTATGCATTTTGTCAAGTGTTTTATGAAAAAAAGGGGAGGGGGTTACCGCATGTTTGAATTTCCCCACGTAGTGGTTGTCGTTTGTGCCCTCCTTTTTTACACACCATTTTTGTAGTGTGCATGCATGAGCATACATACATGCGTACATGCCTTTTCGTTGTTCTGTTTGGCTCTACCTGTAGTCGAAGTTTTAGAGGCTTCTACAAGTTAGCACTTTCAAGCGAAGCTGTCTATGTTTCTTTCTTTTTTTTCCTTTTTTTTTTACCCTTATATGTGTTCAGGCGATAAGTGCGCCCACGCATGGGGAGGAAGGACTCTATTAAATATTACACAAAAATTTACACAAATTGTAAGAGAGAGGAGATCCTCATAAATGCACCTGGGGTAATGCGAGTGGTGCATAATTTGAGCAGCCTGTAGTCCACACCATTCAGTTGTGTCGTGCACGCCATAGATTCATCTGAGTCTCGACATATCGTATCATACTGTGCGAATCGAAGTAGAGAGAGGTTACCCCACTCACATAATAAGTGTGTGACCCCGCGGAAGGGAACACTCACGGCATAGTATAAAAATACATCTAAGATAGTCACATCTGGAGAAGAACATCATAGAGTCTACCTCACCAGGAGAAGCAATACCTACTCGTGCCTCATTCGCTCTAGCAACCATTTGAAGAAGCACCCAACGAGGATGAAGAAAACAACTAAAAGAACCAACCAGAATACCACTACACAGTGGGAGCACGGAATGGAGAAAGATGTAGACACCACTCGTGAAACTACCCAAAGGAAGAGTAAAGAAAATGAAAAAGCATGGATGGGAAAAACCAGTGGGGAGAACGACCAAGCAGAGAATTTCAACTACATTAACAGTTACCTAACGGAAATATTCGAGCTGGCAAAAAGTGACGGCTCGGTGTCGTCGAAAGGGGATGGTAACGTGAAGGGCACTCAGAAAAAAAGTAGCGAACTTGGTAAAACCATTTCGCGCCTTCACACAAAAAATAATAGCTTGAACGCCGAGTGGGAGTTGGACAACACGTACGAGTTTGAGACGATGGAGAGTGGGAGTTACCCAAATGGGATCGTACAGTTGGTAGAAGCGGAAGAAACGGAAGAAGCGGAGGAGGCAGAAGAAGCGGAGGAGGCAGAAGAAGCGGAGGAAGCAGAAGAAGCGGAGGAAGCAGAAGAAGCGGTAGCTGCGGTAGAGGTGGCGGACGCGGGAGAGGACGCAAACGTGGAAGAGGCCTCCGCAGGGGCATCCTTTAGCAGTGGAGGATACGCACACGCCTTGAGGCTGAAGAAGGCGCTCACGAGCGTGGACGAACGGGACTACAACATATTCGGAAGCAAGTCACTGTTCAACCACTTTGGATCATTTAACAGGAATGGATACCCAGGAGTCTGGTTGAGGAAGAACGAAGAAATTTATAATGCGCCAAAAGGTAAGAGTTTGCAAAATGGGGTAAGCATGAAGATGGTCGAGGTGAGAGGTGATCTTCTCATAGATGACGTTGTCAGGGGTAGTTGTTCAATGGAGCGGGGCGGAAACTTCGACATGTTGGAGGAGGATACGTTTCATATGGGTAGATCTTCAGGGGAGCAGGAGAGCGACGGAGTTAATGTGGATCTCCTGCTAGCGCAGCTGGGCGGTAGTAACGGACACGTCGGAGGGTTAGACACTGCCCAAACGGGAAATCCACCGGAGCTGAACAATAATCTGCTCCAACTTCTTAGCAGCAGCAATAGGGAGTTCGTTTATGACTATATTAGGAAGTATCGAGAGATGGGAGAATGCGTTGAAGAGGCAGGCGTTGAAGAGGCAGGCGCTGAAGAGGCACGTGTCGGAGAGGTAGGCCTTGAGGAGGCAGCCGTCGAAGGACGCGTGCAAGGGCAAAATGCCCCCCGTTTTGATGACTACGCGAAGGGGAAAAGCGTGTGCTTCGACCTCCCCACCCAGGAGAACAGCATCATGTTGAGCGATCACGCCATCGAGACGTATGTGAAAAGCGACAGGGGCAACGAAGCAGGTATTGGTTTCAAATCGGAAATCTCAAGATTGAGCGGGGAGAATATTCGTTCGTCTGGCCAAGAAAGAGTCGAAACAAGCGGTGACAACGTAAATCAGGACAACTGCGTGAAGTACGACCTGGGGGGGATGGTCCATCCTGCTCACACGAATGCAGGGGAGTACAAGAAGGAAGGCTACGAACACACCGATACGAATGCCCCAAGTTTGTTTTTCATCCCCGAATGGGTTGGAACCGATCAGGGAGAAAAATGCATGCAAGGGGGAGGTCTCGACAAGGGGGACAGTGAAGGGAAGAGAAATATCGCCACTCCGCCCAACCACGTGGCATCTACAGATGAATGGGATGAAAAGACTCCTTCAGTTGGCCCTAATATTAAGGAGTGCACCACGTCAGAGCTATACAATAATTTATTGGAACTACTAAACAATGGATCTCACAATGTCAAGGCGGAAAACATGAATCACGAAATAGTGATGAACTCTGGGGAAGGCCTCATTAGTGGCGAAACTGCCGCGTACTACCATGGGGATATTCTCAAACATGTGACACACGAAGGGGGGAGAGATTCCCATCTCGATGACCACCACAGTGGTGGAAATAATGCATTTACACATCGGCCCAATTACGAAGCAGTGCGGAACTATGCAAATGGGTTAAGTGGGGTGGACGATGCTGCAAAGATGAGGGAAATGGAAAGAGGAGTTACCATGGGGAATATCAGCAGTGCGACCTTACCAATGAAGAGCTACTTGAAATATCCGACTGCCCCCTTTTCCATTTTGCAAGATAATGCACGGGGTGGCTCTCGAAATGGAGGACAGTCTACACATGGCTCACCACACAACGTCGCTAAAAAAAAAAATATCATGTTTGAAGCGTTAAAGAATAAGATAGGATTTCTTCTAGACAACGAGGATGACGAGGTGCTTCTCAGTGAATACATTATGGACGCTATAGGTGATTATAACCGTAGCAAATGGGGAAGGGGCGCCAGCGGTAGGGAAAGCTTTCAAGTTGGTCGTACGTCATTTGGGGAGGATGCAGGATTAGTGTATAACCCAGTCGGGGGAGCGTCTGAGATTGCCACAGGGATAGACCTACAAAATTGCTATGCTGGACAGAGCACGCAGAATGGCATCCTTAAGAGTGAGACGGTTAACTACAATTTCAGTGGAGTAACTGAACAGCTGAGCGAAGTGGATCTCCGTGGCCAGCATCGTCACACCGCCAATTTGCTGCTGGGGAGGGCCCATACTGATACGTATAATGATAGATATTCACAAATGGATCGCGTCAGAGGTGGATCCCCGCCTCAGGGTGGAGAGTTGGCGGCGATCCGTGAGGACAAATGGAGGGCGGACAACGTCAATGGTGGCAGCCCGCACGTGAGGAACAGAACCCAAAGGAGCAGCATCGCCAATCTGAAATTGTTCCTAGCGAACAGCTTAATGGCGAACAACATCAGTAATTCGAGGGGCGCGCCGGATGGAGCTGTAGGCGCCGTTGGTGGTGCAGGGTTAGCGGTGGAGGCGGGCATCCCCAGCGGGCAAACCAGCGGGAACATCAGCGGGAACATCAGCGGGAACGTCAGCGGGAATATCAGCGGGAATATCAGCGGGAATATCAGCGGGAATATCAGCGGGCACCACAGCGGGCACACCACTGGGCAGCGTAATAGCCTTGGCAAGGGCAGCCTCGGCGGCGACTCCGCGTTTGGTCCAAATGGGGACTATTCCATCGAACAGGGAGATACGATTCGTGGATATCCAAGAACAGCTAACACGGAAGTGGACAACGAAGCGCAGCTCAGAAAAATAAACGAAAATTTATTTTTACTGAGTAGAAGGAATAGTAGAAGCCTTCGTTGTAGTGATGTATCGAGGGTGGAGCAGGAAGGAAGTGCAGCACAGGGTGCTTCTGAGAATGGTTACGTTGTACCACTACACGGGGGCAACAGTCTGATGAGAATCCCCGAAAGTGCATATCGTGACGACGGCTTGGCTCCCAAGGGGGGCAACTCTTTCCTGAAAAGGGGCTCAGAAAATCTGAAGATGCATCGGTCATTTGGTGTCGGAAGTGGTGTCGCAAGTGCTGTCCGAAGTGGTGTCGGAAGTGACGCCTTCAGCTGTGTTGTGGGGTCCTTCGAAAGGGGGCACTTCATAGACGAGGTGGGGTCGAACTGGTCTAGTTGGAATTTTAAGGGAAGGGAAAGGGACATCGAAGAGGCGAAGAGGGAGGGCATCCTATTTGGAGGTAGGAGGGGAGACCCATCTTTGAGCAGCAGAGGGAAGAGCGCGTTCGAAGACAATGGAAATAACTCCCTGTGGAATAGGAACGTTGCCTCGGGCTCGTCGGCTACGCGGGGCAGCTACAGCGGCTTTGTTAACCGCGCGAATGGAGGCGGTATCCACGCGGGTCATCGCGGTGGATACGCCCCACCCCGCAGCAACAGTAGCAGCGGCAGAAATAATAGCGGTAGAAACAACATCGGTAGAGACAACGGCGGCAGAAACAACAACGGCAGCATCAACGGCAGCATCAACGGCAGCAGCAACGGCAGCAGCAACGGTCGAATGGATCGGGCCAAGTCACAGGAAAGGCGAGGGATGCCGTCCAACACAAGGGGAAAGAAAAAATCGATAGAAGCGCGTGATCAACTATCCACACAAGCCTTAAAGGCATGTCTATCGAAAGAGGATGAGCAGGACTTGGAGCATCTACTAAAGTCTCTTTACGATGACAGAATAATTCCGCTGATAATCAATTTAAAAGGAAGGGCAGATGAATATAACTTCAGGGATGTGATAAAAAACAACATCAGAAATGCGTATGGGTTATTCCCTGAGAAGTACACAGTGAAGGAGCACCACCCGTCTCCTTCGTCTTCGGCTCCTTCTTCGTCTCCTTCTTCGTCTTCTGCTGACAACTGGTTGGTTCATTTTGCGCACAGAAAGGTGGAAGATGATTATTTTTTCTCCATTAACGATTCAGTAGACAGATACGATCCAACCTTATGGAATCAATTTGAGAAATATTTACTCGAAATAGCTAGTTCGGATGATCCCCAGCTGTATTCATTTACAGGGGGAAGGTATGGCATGGCGAAGGAACTGCAAAGAAGGAAGCTCCCATTTTTTCAGGGGCTCTACTTGGGCCACCTATGTCATATTGTTCACATCAGTGCCACAAGAAAAATCATTGCCTATGAAAATAATTTTATAAAGCCTATTTCTCAGTGTAGGAAATACGAAGATGCGAAGATGGGCATCCTGAACCCACGGGGGGGGAATGCAAAAAATTATATTGCCTCCATGGAGGAGTTGAAATTTTATCTAGGAGCTATTCTCAAGTCTCACAAAAGGGGCATTAACATTTCTACGTTGAAGGGCAAAATGATGAGCAATTATAACAAGCGGCTGTGTGAGAGCGTCTTCCACTGCGTAAAGCTGGTGGAGCTGCTACAGATGGAGGAGCTGCGGGACGTCTGCGTGATGGACATGGAGTCCCGCGTGCTGCGCGGTGTGGCTGCGCGGTGAAGTTGGTGAAGCGGCGGGGTCGCCGCTAGGTTAGTCCCGTAGGCGGTTAGCCCGCGGGCGGTACGCCACACACATGCTCGAGTTCGCCGCGTGGGACGGCGAACACGCAGCGAACATTCGCCCAAGAGCAGCTGGGGTACTCATCTGATGAGATTCTTTTGCCCTCCTTTTGACGTGACAACGATGGATGCAACGAGCGGGCTGTTTTGTCAAAGGGGGTGTTTGCATCGTGGGAAGTCTACACCAAGACAGCGCTCCCGAACGAATGGGTGCGAATATCCACATGGGTGTGCACATGAGTGTATCCCCTCGGTTTTTTTTTTTTTTTTTTTCCTCTCCGTTTAAATGGTCTTGCGGGAAGGAAGAAAAGCCCAAAGGAGAGCGAGCGTGTATTTGAAGTCGCATACATTTGAAGTCGCATACATTTGAAGTCGCGTACATGAGTTCTTTCTTTTTTTTCTTTTCATTCTTTTTTTTCCTTTTTTACCCTTTTGGGTTGGCTCCACTGGGGGAAACATACACAGTTTAGGGTTTAACAATATTACTATTGCTATTGCTATTATTATTACTATTTTTTTTTTTTTTTTTGAGCTTGTTCTAGGGGCAGGTCTCCTTTTGGCGTGGAAGGCTTGGCTGACACAACGATGCCCTGCTTTTCTCCGCGTGCAGTGACTGATCCCTTTGTGCACAGTTGTTTTGTCGCCCCACCTGCGTTATTTCGCCGAAACGCAGTTATTTCGCTGCAGGTGGCTTCCCTCGCGTGTCAATATTTCCCAAACTGTGCAGCATGACCCTTTTGCCCTTCCTTTTTTTGCCGTGTTTTGCCGCCGCTTTCCTGGCAGCTTTCCTGGCTGCTTTCCTGGCTGCTTTCCTAGCCGCTTTCGTGGCTGCTTTCCTTTCCTGGCCGCTTTCTCCGCTTGTGCGTTAATTTCCGCGCCCTTTGTGGGTCTACCGCGTGAATTTTTGCGAGCCCCGTTTAGAATTTTCTCCCCCATTGAAAGGATTCCTTCCACACTGTAGAAGCGCAGTGCCAAAAGGGGGGGGAAAAAAAAAGGTAAGAAAAGGAAAGAAAAGGAAAGAAAAGGAAAGGATAGAAAAGAAAAGAAAAGAAAAAGTGGGACAGTGAAATGCCTTTTCCTTTTATCCACCGTAACTGAATACCTCTCATATATTGTCGTGCCCCTTTTTTCCTGTGGAGCTTCCCATCCTTTATATATGCTCCTTTTCCCCTTAACAGATATATCTATCTCACATAGGGCATAAAAAAAGCACAGGTATTTTTTGTGCTTGCATATGCGTATGCGTCAAGCGCTCCTGTG
>NC_020406.1:1252806-1255262 GCF_000321355.1 Plasmodium cynomolgi strain B
AAGTTATCATTTTCTGAGGCTTCACGTTTTACTGTGTTTTTTTTTTTTTTTTTTTGGGGAACGGCTTAATTTGTCCCTCTCTTCGATTTGTGCGTTTTGCGCGACCAGCCCGTTTTGTGCGATCAGCCCCCTCATCGCGATCTGCTTCTTTTGCACAATCTGCCGTTTGGTCCTATTTTTTTTTTTGTTTTTGTTTGAGCCTCACCGATACGTAGCCAGTCAAGTGGGGTGCCTCCGCGTGTATTCACATGCATATGATCGTTTTTGGGTGGGGGCATATTCTATACGCACACGCTCTCTCCCCTGCGCAATCTTACGCTCCCGCTTCTAACCACGGCTATGCGTGCGTAGCGTCCAAGCCCACGAACCTCCCCACACAGACGAAGAGAGAGAGTCCATTTATGAGTATCACTGCAGCATAGGAACATCATATAATGTTCGCTCCTCATAAGAGCCAGGAGATTAGTCACATCTACGAACGAAACAATGAAGCGACACTCTATATAGGTAGGATGTCGGGGCAGCGAGCTGCCCCTTTTCACATTTGCCCACGCATGCATTCACGCGTATGTATATATGTGTGTATATTATCATGTGTACGCTGTCTCCCCCCCCCGGCTGCAGCCAACTTAGACGCCCAAGTGGACGAAGAAATCCTATGCGAGCTTTTTATGCAATGCGGTAACGTTAAGAATGTGCACATTCCGCGGGACAAGATTAATGGATTCCACGCAGGTAGGAGTTGCACCCCTGAGGGTGGAGCGCCCACCGCGTTGTGTACTTCCCCCGTTTGTGCGTACCCGTTTGTGTGTCACCCCTTTTTACTTCCCCCCCCCGCAGGCTACGGCTTCGTCGAGTACGAATACGAATACGAGTGTGAGTATGCAGGGAAGGTGTTGAATATGACGAAGCTGTTCGGAAAGCCCCTGCGATGCAACAAGGCGTCCCAAGACAAAAGGACCTTCGACGTGGGAGCGAATCTATTTATAGGAAATCTAGATGCAGAGGTGGATGAAAAAATGCTGTTTGATATCTTCTCCTCATTTGGACAAGTAGTAACTGTTAGAATAATCAGAAACGAAGATGACACGTCAAAAGGACACGGATTTATATCCTATGACAATTTCGAATCCAGTGATATGGCCATCGAAAATATGAATAACCAATTTATATGCAACAAAAAAGTGCACATATCATATGCTTTTAAAAAGGACTCCAAAGGGGAGAGACATGGAACAGCAGCTGAAAGATTTATTGCTGCCAACAAGGCTCTAAATTTATATTCAGGAAATGAAAACTCCAATCATGTAATGCCGTATAATTCATCCTCTGCAGAAAATACAAGTAATAGTAAGCGTAGCAAGAATAGTGCCTCTCTAAATGGGGATAACAATAATCCATTTTTACGATCACCTTTAACATCTTCGAATGCTATTAATCCGCCCTCAAGCGATTCCCTACCGCCGATTATGAATTCGTACTTTCCAGGAAACATGCCTCCCCCCATGGGGTCTAGTTTTACGCACCAACCGATGAACATCCATGGCGGCATGCGCCCCAATGGCTCCTTCATGATGCCGCAGAAGATGGGCAACCGGATGATGGGGAGTATGCCCCCGAGCCTACCCATGAACATGCCGCCAGGCATGCCCCCCAACATGCCGCTCAACATGAACATGCCCCCCAATATGCCTCTCAACATGCCGCCAGGCATGCCCCCCAACATGCCGCTCAATATGAACATGCCCCCAAATATGCCTCTCAACATGCCCCCCAATATGCCGCTGAATATGCCCCTGAACATGCCGCTGAACATGCCCCCCAATTTTCCCCCCAACTTCCCCCCGAATTTCCCTCCATCCTTTTCTCCAAATTTCCCACCCAACATGCCAGCCGCTGTGCCCCCCAACATGCCAGCCGCTGTGCCCCCAACATGCCATCCAGTGTGCCCCCAACATGCCATCCAGTGTGCCCCCCAACATGCCATCCAGTGTGCCCCCCAACATGCCATCCAGTGTGCCCCCAAACATGCCATCCAATGTGCCCCCAAACATGCCAGCCAACTTCCCACCCAGTTTCCCCCCCAATTTGCTGTCCACCCCCCAGGCCAGCATGCAACCCAGCGGCTCTTTGAACGCATCATCAACTGCTGAACCGAGTCAGAGTGGCCCAAGTGAGCAAAACGAAGTCGCGGGCAGTTAGCCCAGGGTGGGAGCGAGCAGTGTGAAGGTGCATATTCTTACCGCGACAAGCGGAACAGTCATCCTACTGTGCTTTTAGGGTGCGTTTTTACAGTGCGTTTTTATAATGCGTTTTCATAATGTTTTATTTTTATTTTTTTTTTCCTTCTGCCATGTTTGCAAAAGAGATAGAGACGTCCAGGCGCGCTCTTTCCTTGCACCGCCATTTGAAATGCACATGCGCCTCCAAGGGGAAGGGACAATTTCCCCGTTTTT
>NC_020406.1:1255272-1274334 GCF_000321355.1 Plasmodium cynomolgi strain B
CTTACCATATGCACATTTTGCCCCTTTTAAACACCCTCCACTACTCCCACTTTAGTTACTTATCTGTTCCTTTATTCTCCTACTCATTTTGTTCCCCTCATTTTTTAACCAAGCGAATTATCACATAATTTTAAAAAAGATGTTTGAATAAGAGGACCCTTTAAGAATGACGGGAGTGTACTTTCCCTCGGGGTGGGACACCTGATCAGGTTGTGTACTTGTGCACCTCTGCTTTGTTGCGCCATCTGCTATCTGCCTCTGCCACAGGGTCTCTGCCAAACGGTCTCTCTCTGCCAAACAGCCTCTCTCTGCCGAACGGTCTCTTCCTTGAGGAGCGCCAGTTTCACCCCACCCCCGCGGAGTGCCAGGCACGGCCAAAATTTAATCTCCTTCCCGCTACTTGCCCCTTGAGGCGAAGCAGCCCTTTTTGTAGGAGGAAGCACAAATTGTGCGCTAAGAAATATGACCATTTTTTTTTAAAAAAGGATAAAGCGACACGCGGAAAATGCCAAAGGGAGGTACCCCAAGTAACTGTGCAAATGATACATTGAACGGGAAGGAAAAAAAAGAAAAAAAAATACGCCAAGTGGAGGAACTCCGCTCCTCTAAAAATACGCTGCTCATTGCACGCTTGCATTGCGCATTGCGGGTGGAACTGAAGCAGCGTTCCAACGAGGGCGCAGTGTTCGCAGCGGCAGCAGCGAGGCTAAGCCATGCAGGTGATGCAGGTGATGCAGCTGATGGAGGTGACGCAGGTAATGCAGGTAATGCAGTTAATACAGGCGATGTAGATGACGCAGGTGACGCACGGGATACACTGTGGATAGCCCTCCCGTCATGCCCCGAAGGGAGCAAAACTCTACACGGAACAGTAAAGCAAATTGAGTACCTCCTTAGTGTTTGCACGGTGCAACCTGTACCGCGGTAACCCCAACAGAGGGCTTGATCGAACGGGTTGACGCTGGTGAGAAGGGAGAAGGTCCCCGAGGGAGCCCCTTATTAGGAGTCCATCCCCCCCAAAAGGAAGCCCCTTATTAGGAGTCCATCCCCCCCAAAGGAAGCCCCTTATTAGGAGGCCATCCCCCCCAAAGTAGAATGATCGCCCGAAAGAAAATAGCCAAGCGCAGGGGGAGGAGGAATCTCTTCCAGCTGTACCTGAGCATGCGGGGGGAGAAATGCCAGAGGGACGGAGGGCAGAGGGAGGGAGGGCAGGATGATGCTCATGGGGGGCATCCCCAAGGGATTCACTCAAACCACCAAGGTGGTGTCCACCCAAGCGAACAGCCCCACATTTTGCATCTAGAAAAACAGGTCAAAATAAAGCTGGAGGAACAGTCTAGCTTACTCTCCATAAAAGGGATTGACAGAGTAGACGTCCAACAGAAAAAAGGAAAACATTCAATCATCTGTATTCATTACATAAAAAATATGTGCATGAAAAATTTGTTCTGTAATTATTTACACCAACTTATCTATGCAAAAATACCAGCCTGTAAAAATTTCCTCAAAAATAATTACTGCGCTGACAAAGTACGTGGGTCTTGTATGTTCAGACACACACAAGAAAATATCAACCCAGGAGGGTCTGCAGAAAGTAGAGATGATTACTTAGATGATGTGTTGAAATTCCTGTATGAAAAAAATATCTGTGTGAATTATTTGCTAGGCTTTTGTAACTTAGGATACAATTGCAAAAAAGTGCATAAATATAAAAGTAGGAAATTTATTAACCTTATAAGTACCCTACCCAAGTTTTACTTAGACCACATTTTAGTGAATCAACGTTTGTATACCCACCTGTATAGCAATCAGAAGAAGCTATCCTTAGACATGAGCAAGTTAAGGGATGCCTTGATTGTTCTTAGTGGGGAGAAGTACCAGGAGAAGGTACCTCTATCTGTCAATTCAAACAGTTCAAAAAATGAGAAGGAAAATATCCAAACGGATGACTTATCTGTGAGGAATTTAGACCACCATCAGCGTGGAGTCAACAATGATATGCATCGCCACCTTGGAGGAGGTTTATCTCTCCAAAAAGAGGACCAAAATGAGTGGCCTCATGAGGGTAGAAGTTATCCAAACGCTTCAAATGCGCAGGGCAGCAGTAGACATTACCATCCAAAAGTAGGGGTTAGCGGAGGTACTAAAAATTTGGATGATTTTTTCCCCCTTGGTGACAATATCACAATGACCAGTCGAGAGAAGGAAAAAGGATTCACACAAAACAACAGAGTGGGTACCAATACAGACAAGAAGAATCAAGAAAATCTGATGAACATCCCTGGCATATATGACATAAATAATGAAATAGTCCCATGTGAAAAAATAAAAATTTTTATAATAAAATGTAATCAAATTTCTCACTTATATTTATCCATTCTGTATGGAGTATGGGCTACGGGAAAAAACAACACGAGGAAATTTATCACCCTGTTCAAAGAAAATTATACCATTATATTTCTTTTCTCCGTTAATGAAAGTGGAGGGTTTCAAGGCTATGCAAAGATGGTAACTATGCCTATCAAAAATTTGTATGAAAATTTATGGGGACCTATAACGAAGAGGTTGGGAGGGAATTTTCGTATCCAGTGGATTAAGATTGCCAAAATTGACTTTGATGCTTTTAAGAATATGAAGAATCCGTGTAATGAAAATTTGCCTCTGAAAAAAAGCAGAGATGGGACGGAGTTGCCTCTGAATTTGGCTTCTATCATATGTAATAGGATCTATGCTTTACCCAGTGAAGACTTCCTAGCAGGCACGATTTATGAATACAAGCGCCGGATAAACCATGCTGCCTTCTTTGAGAATTTGCACAAACAGGGTTTACTCAACAGCAACACTGTGTGGGACATGCGCATATTTAGCCTCAACCAGCAGTCCGACTGCGAGCGGATTACCTTCGTCGACGGCACGGAGCAGGCCATTGGGTAGGGGGTGGTCCCGGGGAGAGGTTCACACAGAGAAACTACAACGCCACAACGATGCGCCCCCTTGGAGGAAGAGTAAAAATCCACACGCAGTTTGCAACGTAACCAGGCGATAACAATTTGCCCCTTTTACGTGGAAAGAAAAAATTCCCTCCTTGTGTCAGCGGCGCGTATTCCCCATTAGCTAACTGCAAATGTAGGTACAGTCATAAAAAATAAAAAATAAAAACAAACACAAGGAAATGCAAAAAAGAGCAGTTTTCCTTCCGAAAGAGCAAAAAAAAAAAAAGTTAACTATAAAACAAAAAAAAAACGACTGCAACTAAGTGGATGCACATGTAGGGTGCGGGGCGCGTCAAAAAATAAAAACGGCCAGCGCTCTTTCCGTCCTGCTGCAAAAATGTTTTCAATAAGCTTTAACCATTTTTTGTGCGTCATGACCCAAGGCATAAAAAAGCGAGTTGGAAAAAATTGCTTATCGATGAATATACAACCGATGTTTGGAAAAAAAAGGAAAGCTCCCAAGCGGTTGTTTAGCGACTTATATGTATACCATTATACATTTTTAATGAGAGAAGAAAAAAAAAAAAAAAAAAAAAAAAAAAAAGGGTTACCTTCTCAAGTGAAAGAGGAAGAGCAGCCCTACAAGTCCTGGAGACGAACAAGCATGCGTATGTATGCATTTACACGCAAATGAATTTTTGTGTGAAAATTTCCCTAGCAGCTAACGAAAACGTGTTCTTATGAAAACGACGCCCTTGCGATTCCTGCTAATTTTAAATAGGTATTGTACCCATTTTGCGCGAGAAATTTGTATAATATTTGTCCCCTTCCCCATTTCGCGCCCTGACTTTTTTTTCTCCCCCCCTGCGTACCTCGCAACGCAGCTCCCTTTCATGTTCGTCACCTAACCCCTATGTATAGTAGTGTATGTACCATTACGTGTGACCTCTCACTTTTTTGCGAAGCAGTGTATTGTCACGCGTTACACCCATTCTTCCCGCGTGACCGCGTGTACGCACCTCCCTGCGCAATATTTTCCACCCCCCACCTGTGACTTCCTAACTGCAACGTAGCAGAGTAGCAACTTCACAACTTCACAACTTCATAACTTCACAACTGCTCAACCGCTTAACCGCTCAACCGCTTAACCGCTCAACCGCTTAACTTCGTGACTTGCCCCCCCCCCTGAGAAAACATGCGCCAACTCAGCTATTTTCACTTTTTTTTGTTTTTCGCCCTCCTGAACCCGTCGATAAAATTAACAAGGAGCTTCAGTTTCTACCACAACTTGGAACACGCGAGCGCCCCCACGCACCTGAAGAAGAAGCCCAGCATGGTGTACGACCTCATAGTCATTGGAGGCGGCAGTGGCGGCATGGCCGCGGCTAGACGAGCAGCCAGGTGGGTTCACGGAGAGGAGTGCCCCGCGTGAACACGCCAGAGGCTGCACTTGCCTTTGCATCAGCATCTGCATCAGCATCAGTATCTGCATCTGCATCAGCATCTGCATCAGAATCTGCATCAGAATCTGCTCCCACGTTTGCACCTGAACCCACATTTGCACCTCCCTGCACACACACACCGCAGGAACAAGGCCAAAGTTGCACTCGTGGAAAAGGCTTACCTTGGAGGCACCTGCGTGAATGTCGGCTGCGTGCCAAAGAAGGTAGAGGCAGGGAAAAGCGGCGGAGCCGAGTCCTCCGCTGTTTTGCAGCCCACAAAGGGGGGAAAATTTACCTGCGCTGGAAAGCAAATGTGCTGCTAGGCAGTAGGCCCCCGTTTGATGCACCCCCTGTTTGATGCACCCCCTGTTTGATGCACCCCCCGTTTGATGCACCCCTTTTTGACGCGCCCCTTTTTGACGTGCCCCCCTTTCCCCTTTCCTCCCCAACCAGATAATGTTCAACGCGGCGTCTATCCATGACATCTTAGAGAACTCGAGGCACTACGGATTCGACACACAATTCAGTTTCAACCTTCCGTTGCTAGTCGAAAGGAGAGACAGATACATACGAAGATTGAACGATATTTATAGGCAAAATTTGAAGAAGGATAATGTGGAATATTTTGAAGGGAAAGCAAGCTTGCTCAGCGAAAATAAAGTCTTAATAAAAAAAGTGAAGAACAAAGGTGATGTCGAGGAAGACTTAGATGTAGGAGACGATGATGAAGTGATCGAAGGAAAAAATATCCTTATAGCAGTCGGAAATAAACCAGTATTTCCAAATGTGAAAGGAATCGAACATACCATTTCGAGTGACGATTTTTTTAAAATAAAAGAAGCCAAAAGGATAGGAATTGTAGGCAGTGGATACATAGCAGTGGAGCTCATTAACGTCATCAGGAGATTAGGAATCGAGTCCTACATCTTTGCTAGAGGAAACAGACTTCTCAGAAAATTTGACGAAACAGTTATTAACGAATTAGAAAATGACATGAAAAAAAATAACATCAATATTATTAACCATGCAAATGTAGAAGAAATCGAAAAGGTGAAAGAAAATAATTTAACCATTTATTTATCAGATGGAAGAAAGTACGAGCACTTTGATTACGTGATTTACTGTATTGGTCGATCTCCTAATACAAAGGACCTAAATTTACAGGTGGTCAACATCAAAACTGAGAAGGATTACATTCTTGTGGATGATAATCAAAGGACAAACGTGAAACACATTTATGCAGTAGGTGATTGTTGCATGGTGAAAAAGAAACAAGAAACTGAAGACCTGAATTTACTCAAACTTTACAATGAAGAGGTGTACTTAAAGAAAAAGGAAAACGCTTCTACAGACTCCTATTTTAATGTGCAACTGACCCCGGTGGCTATTAACGCTGGAAGGTTACTAGCCGATAGACTGTTCCTGAACAAGTCTAGAAAAACGAATTATAAATTAATACCCACTGTTATTTTTTCTCATCCCCCAATTGGAACCATCGGATTTTCAGAACAGGAAGCTAATGACATATATGGCAAGGAGAATGTGAAAATTTACGAGTCAAGATTTACAAACTTGTTTTTTTCTGTCTATGATATGGACCCTGCACAGAAGGAGAAGACTTACCTTAAATTGGTTTGCGTTGGTAAGGAGGAGTTAATTAAGGGTCTTCACATTATCGGACTCAATGCGGATGAAATTATACAAGGCTTTGCCGTCGCCTTGAAGATGAACGCCACGAAGAAGGACTTCGACGAGACCATACCCATACACCCCACGGCTGCGGAGGAGTTCCTCACCATGCAGCCCTGGATGAAGTGAGCTTCCCTGTGGTAACAGGCGCGCCCCCACCCCACAATTTGACGGCTTTGCCGGTGCGGCCCACCCGCTTGGTACACCGTTTGGTACACCGTTTGGTACACCCGTTTGGTACACCCGTTTGGTACACCGCTTGGCACACCGCTTGGCACACCGCTTGGCCCACCACTTCGTGTGCACGTCCAAACGCTAACCGACTGTTTGCATTGCCAACCTTCCCTCACTTAACTCGTTAAATCGATCAACCTGCGTCAGATGAGGCGAACCGGCGGGGAGGGCACCACTGTGCAATAAGTGGCCAGTGTTTGCCCCCTTCGCCCCATCACCCACTTTTCCACAAGGAACATTTAAAAAAAAAATTCCTTTTTTTAATTTTTTTTTTTTTTCCCTTGGTTCGACGTAAAAGGGTTAAAAACACATTTAAAAGGGCATTTAAAAAAGCTGTAAAAATGGCCACACACGAATGTGTGCTGAAAAAAAAAAAAGGGCACCCATAAATACGTGCGTGGTGCGTAGCGCGTGGCAAACATTTCGCTGGCACGAGCGCGTCGCTTTGTACTCTGGAACGAGCGTGTCTCTTTATACTCTAGCACGAACACGTCGCCTTATCCGCTTACACGAGCAGCGGAGTCGCATGGGGCCTTGAAGTCAAAAACTCCACATCGTGTTGTCCACACTCTCTCTCCGCTACCCCTCTCACGGCTTCGCATTTTTGTAGTACAAGTAAGACTTGGCAATGGCATGGCTGCACAAATTGTTAATATTGTCATTTAGCAAGTTATTGCTCATGGTCAGCACGTACGGGAACAGCAAAGATGGCTGTGGGATGCTCTTAAAAATATTTTGCATGTTAATGTCTTCTTCGTTTGTCTCCTGATTGTCATGCTCAATTTTATTTTTTTCTTTCTCGAGTTTTTTCTTTTCTTGATAAATTTTCTGCGTCTGCAGTTGCTTGAAGACATCCTTTTTATATTTTATCATTTTGTCCTGTTCTGTTTTTAGCAACTCAAGGGATTTGCACGTATCGTGGATGTAACTCTCCAGAGAGTCCACCTCCTGTGTATTCAAATAATCCATAGAGGAGACAAAATTCTTGTTTTTATTTTTAAGTACCTTCAAAAAGAGGGAACTTATAATGGAGTTCTTTATACGAATGGGGATTTTCTGCAAAATCGTTTTACTGTTCAGTCCTTTCTTCTTCAATTCAACATTCAGGATATCATTAAATTGATTAAATGTGGCATTTTTTATTTGGTTCTTAATTTCGAACACTACATCGACGTCTATTTTGTACGCAGAAAAAATTAATTTCCCATATTTTTCACCAAAGCAAAGGACAAAGGAGTTTTTGTTAATTAGGGAACACATCAGGAGTGTGGCCAACACTTCCTTCTTCTTAATATCACAAATGTTGATGTAAAATCCGAAAGATGTTGTATCAAAGTTCAGCTCTGCCATAATATTCATATAATCGTCATAATATGTGTTCACTTCACTTATATATTTTTCTCCCTCTTCCTCATATTTATTCTTATTAAAATATAACACTAAATTATTTAGCAACTCGGTTTGTCTTTGTTTTGCAATTTGATATTTATTTGTCATTTTGGAAATTTTGTCAATACATATATCTTCAATATTGCACACACAAAATGATTGGTTAATTTCTACAACGTTTAATTTTTTTGGATCATTTTTTTTATTTTTTTTCTTATCCTTTGCTGTATCTTTTTTTTTCTTTTTCATTTTTTTCTCATCATTATCATCATTATCGTCATCGTCATCATCATCGTCATCATCATCGTCATCATCATCATCTTCATCTTCATCATCTTCCTCTTCGTCGTCTGCATCATTTTTATTTTTATTACCCACTCCATCTTCTTCTTCCTCGTTATTTCCAGTTTTTTCCCTTTTTTTTTTTTTTTTTTTTTTTTTCTTCATTATTTTTTATATAATATCCTAGTAACTCTCCTCTCAAATCTTTATTCTTTGCTATTTGACTGATGACAACACTGTTTAGTACAATTTCGAAATCATCTCCTTCTGTTGAGCTGTCACTATCAATGTCTTTTTCTTCCTTAGCATTTTCAATTTTTTCCTTTAATTGTTCCAATTTCTCCGCTTCTGCTTCCTTTTTTTCTTTGGCCTCTGTTTGGGCCCTCATATGGGGGGGGACGTACTTCATTCTGCCGCCACGTGGTGATGAGGAGTGCGTGCAGACGATTACCTAACTGCGGCTACTGCGCAAAAGGGAAGGGGAGTTGCCGTTTTTCTATGCGTGCGGCAAATTATGTGGCCTGCGTGCCAGGTGAAGAGACGTGAGGTGCTTTCTTCTGCTCTGCCTCGAGGCACGGGGAAACAACCGAACGCCCACACACAG
Source organism: Plasmodium cynomolgi strain B (assembly GCF_000321355.1). NCBI lineage: Eukaryota > Apicomplexa > Aconoidasida > Haemosporida > Plasmodiidae > Plasmodium > Plasmodium cynomolgi. The sequence continues at coordinate 1,263,846 of NC_020406.1, forward strand.
GCTTGTCAAAACTGCAATTTGGAAAAAGTGAAAGCCGTGCAATGCAATGCAGCGCAAAGCAACGCAGTAAAAAGGTAAAGCAAAACAGTGAAGCAGCAAACCTGCAAAACAGAAAACCAACAAAACAGCAAAACAGAACAATAATATAACTTATCACGAAATGGTGGCGAAACAAACTTTTAATTTTTTGCACTCAAAAAAAAAAAAAAAAAAAAAAAAAAAGATGAATTAATGGGATGCAAATTTAATTCCGGTTAGCATGTCACATATGCTGGTGTGAACCCCCCACGTGCATACGCATCTACATCGGCACATCCGCACGCTAGCACAGGGAGGAGTGAATTATGTAACAACGCGTCAGACGTCCACGAACATCAATAGGGCAATGCAAAAATTGTTGTTTAGGAGAAAAGCAGCAGGGGTGTGAATTTTTTTTTTTTTTTGGAGGGGGGGGAGGCGTTTCCCTTTTATGAACCCTCGGCCAGGGCTGCTAACGCTGTTCTGCTATTGGGTTACTAATTTGACGCAAACGCAAAAGGATGCGATTAGGCAAATATATGTACCACCAATAGGATGGGGCATAGGTGAACATACATACATAATACGCTCGGGGGGTTCGTCAATTTAGGGTGTTCAGCGCTGTGACACTGCATTTAACCATGTCAATAAAAGATCGTATGAAAAGAAGGGAAAAAAAAAAAAAAAAAACACTTAAAGTGTACTTTATATATAATGCCACATATTTATGTGTTTCATTTTATGTAATTTCATATTTGTATGTACATATCCCTCTGCGTTTGTTTTTTTTTTTTTTTTTTCCGTTTCGCAGTTGAAGGGTTACTCTTTATGTTCGTAAAAATGGCCTACGTTGAATGCGTGGTTTTTGCTTATGCGTTTGCTCATACGCAGGGAAATGTATGCAATGCGTACGCGCATAAATACATACATATGTATTTTTACTATGTACATTTATTTTCCCTTCGTGAACTGAATTGGTGAGTGGGGAGGAAAAACACGCCAGAAAAAAGTGAAGTGAGAAAAAAATGAAGTGATAAAAAAACGAAGTGGGAAAAAAATCAAGTGAGAAAAAAAAGTGAAACGAAAAAAAAGTGAAATGAAAAAAAAGATGAAAGGGAAAACCGAAATGACAGAAAAGGGGAAGTGGAAACGGGGGCGTAACCGGATAAAGTAAAAAAAAAACACAGGTTAGTCAGGTTTGTGTAGCATACAATGCGCGGTATGCGAAGTTTAGGCCGAGAAAAAGTAACTCGCGAAGAAGTGACACCGGAAGTGGCTAACAGACGCTGCGTGGCTCTTCGTTGGCCGTTTTTCTTTGCCTCGTCGTTGGCCGCTTTTCTTTGCCTCTTCGCTGGCTGCTTTTCTTTGCCGCTTCCCTTCTGCAGTGGAAAGCCACCCCCCCCGAGTTCGCCTCGGTCACGCTATACTTGGTGCAGGAAAAAACCACCACGGGATTGTGAAATCAGAGGTGGGGGGCAGCTGTTCCCCTGCGCACGCACGCAAGCTGGTGGATGGCACGTATGTATGTACGCACGTATGCGCGTATGCGTGTATGCGGAGGTGGGCCTTCCTTCACTCACGCTTCGCATGCGTTTTTTCCCCGCCCTCTTCGGCAAACACTCCACTGTTAGACTTTCTCCTCTGTGTTTTTTTTTTCTTTTAAACTAACCACTTTTTTCGCATCAAGTTGGGAAATGTACATTCGTTTTCCATCCGTTTGAAAATTATCAATTTTTTTTTTTTTTTTCCGCTGTGTGAAATAAATGTGAACAGTTGGAAAGGAAGCGTTGTAAAAAGGGCAAGCTAAAGCGGAAAAAATGTGGAGCAGCGAAACTGCTAAACAGCGAAACAGCGAAACTGCTAAACTGCGAAACAGCGAAACTGCAAAACTGCAAACTGTAAAACTGTAAAATTGTAAAACTGCGAAACTGCCAAGCGGCGAAGTTGCCAAAATGGGGAAACAGAAAATAACCCATTAGGTGACACGCGCGAATTAATTTTCCCAAGGGTTGGGAATGGTTCACAAAATGTGAAATTTTGGTGATTTTTTTTTTTTTTTTTCCTCATCTACATGTGTGGTTTGATTTCACCCCACCTGTTTCTTCTTCGTCTTGTGCCATTTTGTCGACGTGAGCGATCACGCAGTTCAACCTGACACCGTCGCGCTCTTCGAGTTTCGAGTTTTTAGTTCCTCACCAATGGAGCAGTCCGCAGGTATAACCCCCCTCGACGGCACACGCAGTGTGAATCTCAACCCAACCGTAACATCAGCCACCCCTGTGCATACAAGCGATTCCTTGATGATACCTCCACGCCACACCTTGTTCACTTGTGTGGGGCCAAATGCACACTACACCCACTGCTGCTGTCCCCCACCCCCTCCCCCTTGGTAGAGTCACATCCGGAGGATTTGTCAAGGAGGAGCAGTGAAGCATTTTCCTCTTCAAAGCAAGGGTACGTACTTAAGGGTGTGTACGCCTGGATGGCGTGTCGAAGGTTACGCGGTGTGACATATGAGTGATTACGCGGTGTGACATATGAGCGATTACGCGGTGTGACATATGAGCGATTACGCGGTGTGACATATGAGCGATTACGCGGTGTGACATATGAGCGATTACGCGGTGTGACATATGAGCGATTACGCGGTGTGACATCTGAGTGGTTACGCAGCGCGACATATCGACAGCTTCGTATGCTTCTTATCCTGTCATGAAAACACACACACCAGGTCAATGTGTTCACGGCTTAATGTGCACCATTTTTTTTTTTTTTCTCATTCGTCCCTCCCCCACCTCGATGTACCCCTTCACGCGCGTCACCTTGGAAATCGCAGCAGCGAAGAGGTCAGCGTCGAGGAGCTAAAGAAAAAGGTCAAGGATTTGGAGCTGCAGCTCGAGTACGAAATAAATCGACACGAGGCTGAGGTGCAGGAGAAGTAGGAAGCAAAAAAAAAAAGCAAAAAAAAAAGCAAAAAAAAAAAAGCGAAAAAAATGTGCAAAAAAGCGCAAAAAAGGTGCAAAAAAAGGCACGACAACGTTGCCGCCACGAAAGAGGTAGCCCCTTTCGACTCGCTCGAATCTGTGCAGATCCGCACATGTGTATGCACCCCCCCCATATGTGGTGCCCAGAACACTCCCCTCCCCCGCCCCTCATGCACATGGCCACTCACCCCCTACTCACTTCTCCCTTTTTTCTCACCACTGAGCAGAGAGGAAAACATAAAATCACTGGAAGAAAAAATAAACGAGCTAGAGTGTTCGAAAAAAGAATCCGAGGAAAAGGATGAAGCCATCCTAAACATGAGCGAACAGCTTCTCATCTTATCGAACAAGTACGACGTGTTGGTGAAGGAATCAAAGCTACAGGAAGAGGAGCTGAAGCATTTAAAAAATAAAAAAAAATACAGAAACGATAAAACGAATGAGTTCATAATTACACTAAAAAAACAAAATGAAGATTTTAAAAAGGACAATGAAACTCTAACGGACAAATATTCCAATCTGCTTATGGAAAATAGTGGCCTTAAATGTTCTTGCAAAATGCTACAAGAACAGCTACAGGAGAGTCAGAAAAACTTGGAATTTCTAAAGGTGCATAATACAAAGGTGAGTTGTTCACTTGGGATGGAAAAGTAACAGTTGTGATGTGAGCTCTTTCACGAGGTTCTCTTTTTTCATCGACATGATCATGTCGTCGTTCGATTTGTTAACCTGTATCCCACACCACTGACACCCCAACATTATGATCTTCTTGCCACACATACACCCTACAGGAGTTTGACGAGAAAAGTGCCCTTCAAATTTTAAACCTCGGAACGGTTGGGAAATTCTTTACACGTGAATGTTTCACCCCTCTTCCTAATTTGAGCACCATGTTGTTTTTAAAAACTTGACCTTTTGTTTATCCTATGGGTGCTCTCCATTTCAGTGTGTGTGCGTGGGGGGGGAGGTTGCCGCAGTTATTTTTTTTTGTGTGTGAACTTTTCCTATGTGATGAATCCACGAAGTGTGTTGTTTTTCCGTACTGCTGTTCTCTTCATTTTACTTTACCCCTTTCCCCCGTTCACGCATTCCTTTCGTCCAATTTCAGGGGTTACTGCAAAAGAGGAGCTTCAGCAAAGGTACCATCGCGTGTTGCATTTTTCTCCTTAAGCTTAGTTGAGTTCCCCAGTTTTGTCCCTCCCACTTTTGTCCCTCCCACTTTTGTTCATCCCAATTTTGCCTCTCCCACTTTTGTCTCTCCCAATTTTGTCCCTCCCAATTTTTCTTACAGATGGAAATGAAGCCAATCCGCTCAAACTAGAAATAGAATACAAAGATATGATAATAAAGAAATTGCTTCGGAAGAGTTTGACGGAGGAGAAGATGAAGGGGATGGACCAAAACAACAATGACAGCTTCAACGGGAGGGGCAGCACAATGGGAAAGGATTGCAACCAGAAGGGGGAGGACTGCCCAAATGAGGAGGGCTCCCCAAATGAGGCGAACTCTCCAAATGAGGCGAACTCTCCAAATGAGGCGGACTCTCCAAACAATAACTCCTTTAACCACAACGGGGAGCAACTAATTACATTCGAGGTTAGTTTTCAAAGCAAGTGGGGTGAACCATCTTCTCCCTTACGTTCATCCCTATTGATCCTACTTCTATACATCGCCATGGATGCACCTCTTTCCATCTTCCTATCTCTCCATCTTTCTATCTTTCCCTTTTTTTTTTTTTTTTTTAACCCCTCCCCTGTGCGCAGAAAAAACTGGAGGAGCTGTACCAAAAGTGTGTGCAGTCGCAGAGCGACAATGACCAATTGAAGGTGGGGATAAAAGAAGCAAGAGGAAACACCACGTCGACTGGCATCGTCGTTGCTATAGCGGTGTTAGCGCTAGCCAGGCTTTTACACCCCGCGTGGAAAATCCGCACGGATACCCCGCGTCGACACCACGTCGACACCACGCGTGTGCCCCCTTTTTCTATGCCCCCTTTTTCTATGCCCCCCTTTTCTACGTGCCACTTCCCCCCCCGCAGAACAAAATTAAAAAGTTGACTGATCATATAGATGACCTGAAAAAGGAAAACGCAGATTTGTTGGGAATAATCGTAAGTCATTTTGCTCCCCCCTCTGTTTTTTTGGTCACTCGCGTGTAGCGAATAAGTATAAAAATGAGCCCTCATTTTTGCATGGCGATAAAATCCTTGTTCTGATTTGTTTATTCCTTCCCCTTTTTTTGTTTTTTTTTTCGCTGCACCTTGTTATCCTCTCGAATTAGGACACTCTGAGGGAGTACATCAACAAGGCCTATCGCGAAGACGTGAATGTTCACCAGTAAGTCCTTCCCCGCAGTGGCATTTGCCACTGTTCGCAGCGAGTGCTCCTCATCTGCATCGCTCCGTTTAAGCACTCCCTGGAAATTTCTCTCTCTCCAAAATCTGCAGATTTGACGACTTGATAAACAACCTCCTTAAGGAGAACTCAACCCTGAATGACGAACTATCCAAGCAGAAAAAAAAGTAATCACCCCCCGGGGAGAAAAGCAAAAAAATAAAATAAAAAATACTCAAATAGAAAATATGTTACACGAAAAAAAAAAAAAGACGTACATTGGAACGTAGTGACAGCACCTGCGCGGTGAACACACCAATCAGTGTGCCACACGTGAAGGTGCCCCGTCTGTCAAATCGATTATTTATTCCCCCTTTGCGCGAACACTGAAACTCTCTCACAGGAACATGGTAGACACGTACTTCTTCAATAAAGAATTGCAACTGATACAGAATGACAAATTTAAAATTATAGAAAAATTTGATGAATCGAATGTGAATAATTTCCCCCACTTGTACGAACCGCTAAACGTGACTCTTAACGAAGCTCCACATGAGTACCATGACGAGATCGCTGAAAAAAGGGAAGCAGGACGAGATCACGGGGAGATTGCTACTCCTAAAAAGGACAAGGATGAGAGGAAAAATGGAAAAAACTCCCACCTCGTCAAGTCCAACAGGCCAGTAATCACAGACGAGTTGGTCCACACGTACATGAAGGATTATATGATGAATGTGCAGAACAGGACATGATGGCAGGAGTGTCTGGAGTTATTGCGGAGGCCATCTGACCAAGCGGTTAAGCGCAGAAGCAATGGGACACCTGAGTTATCCCTCCCCCCCCTGTTATAATGCACCACTTTAAGATCTGCACTTGCACGTGTGTACACTCCACCATGTGTTAGCAGTTACAAAAAGGAGGATGCACTGTGCGAGTTATTTTTTTGTTCCTTTTTGGTTTCTTTTCCGATCCTTTTTTTGGTGCGTTTTCGGTGGCTCGCCCAGCCCGATTTGCTTCCTCAAATGAGCGAAAGGTATTAACAAAAAAAAAAAAAAAAATTATCCAGGTGTTCCAACTTTCTTCGGCTATTTCCCCAGCTCAGTCGTGCAACCGTGTTAGGCACGAAAAGGGCCACATTATTTTTTTCGTTTTTTTGTCTTACGGTGCGCCATGCCGTGTCACGTTAGCGGCACTGTTTGGTTCGTTTATATTTGTGTTAATGTTCATGCGTATGTTCACGAGTGTGTGTACTTTTTTGTGGCGTTCACCTTTGCGCGCGCTCGCTGTGTTCGCTTTTTTTATTTTTTTTTTCCCCACTGAGCCAACAATTCTTAAGAAGATAAAAACGGCGAACTCGTTTTTAACGCCCCATTTGGGTGTGCGCCCGAACCTCGCACGGTCACGTGACGGTCATCGCCATTTTAAACCTTCACCTTGGAGCTAATCAGCTGAAGTTAAATCAGCATTGCACGGGGAAAGCAAACTGCTATAGCATAATAACAGTACGGTAAGGCAGACACTCTGAGGGAGGAGCTCTTATGGCCGTATTACTTCCCCCTTGCACAGATAATCGCAGCTCACTCACAAGTGCAAAAAAAAATTGACCAAAATAAATGCGCAAAATAAGTCACATACGATAGGACAGCTTTTCCAACCCCCTCCCTCCTGTGTGATAAAATCTCAAACAAACATGGACTTGGACCAAGTTGAAGAAAGGATAAAAAAACTCGAAGAAAATATTGCCAAATTTGAAGAGCAGGAGTTACGCAACATAGAGAATATAAAAAATGAAATAAAGCTACTTGACACACATGTAAGCGAATTGAACAAAAAAAAAAACAACAAACGATTGCTAAACGCGAACAAATGCTTTGCACACAAATTATTACAAAAAAAGGGAAATTGCAACAAAAAAAAAAATACATCAAGGATATAAAAAGGGACATTCTTTTTCAATTAAAGTTACTGAAGGATGAAAAAAAAGAAAAAAAAAAAACGACAACTTGTTGCAAAAAAGTTTTAACTTCCAACACTTAAAAGAATTCACTGACCAAGTGAAGCAAAACTTTTTAATGTTAAATGTGCAGAGAGAGTATTCCATAAAATCTATGTTTGAAGAAATTAGCAAAATTAAAAACAAAGCCATTGCATACTTCAACAAATTTTTAATCATACAAAAAGAAATTCACTCTCTCCTGCAGTCCATAAATAACAATGCCCTGACAGACCTGTTCGTCCTGGCTCAAAATTCCTTACTCTTCCAAAAGGAAGTGGCTAACATGTTTCAGCGTTTTTACCGCCAGGTGGAAAATTCCCTCACCGGGCTGTGACTGCTGAGCGGCGGGGGGGGGACGGCTTCTCCATTGTGGCCATTCGCAGTGTGTATATTTACCGCGTCTGCATTGCGAGGACCGATTTTGCGTAACTCTGCTTTTTAATACCCTTTGGGAGTGGGGTCACACTTCCCGCTGCGGCAAAAACTAGACGACCCTGCATCCCTGCCGAAGGGGCCCCTTTACAAATCGCTATCTTCTTTTAATTCTTAATCGTTTGCCCCTATGGGCGCAGAAGAGCCGCCTTCCCTTAAAGGAACCCCTCGTTCACCACGCTCCAGCAGATACCCTCCCCGGATTGGAAACTATGCCTTGGAGTGCGTAGTGGACGCGGTTCGTGCAGCTAGCCAACAAACACACTTGCACAGGTGTAACCCTGTTCGTTTCGCTGCTATGGTTCGCTACACATTTGCTTCGTCATTCCTTTTTCGTTTACGTCGCATTGGAAATCGGTACAAGCGCATGGGAGCAAAAAGGAAAGACTTTTTTTTTTTTTTTTTGCATATATTTGAAAACTCAGGTGCGTGTTTGTTCACTTCCTAAATGCAATTTTAAAGCATTTTTATAACCCGTTAAAAATATGACTTCCTTTAATTGCTCGCACAACGTGCGGGTGGGAGGTCCAACACCGATGTTGCCACGTTTAACGTAGAGTGTAGAAAAGAAAAATGGCACTGAAATGGGTGGCAATGGGTCACAGAGGCTGTCAAGTGCAGCGACGCGTTAGCAGCACAGAAAAAAAAAAAACATACATATGTATGTTCACCCCTTGGGGACTACAAACAAATGTGCAAAAATTGCCTATCCATCTTTTTCGTGCTATACATTGCAGCGACATCGTTTACCTTTTTCCTTCCACTGCGTTATGACAGTTTCCTATGTGGGGTGAATTGCTACGTGGGAGAGGGCCGCCATCCCCCTTTAACGAACGCTAAGTGCCTTGTGAGTGGCCAAAACATTTACAGAAAGGACTGTTAAGGGGTACGGCCCGCTTCACGCTTCGAACTTTGTACTTCAGCCCAGTGCACATAACATAAGCATAGAAATGCGCGCGGGGGGAGAGGGTTGTGTATGGGCACGGCATGTGCAGCTGCTACAGAGTTGGGGCACGCACAATCCGTGGGCGCGGTGGTAGTGGTGGTGGAGGTGCATCTATCATGTGCACATATATCTTGCTACCACCACTGAGCCACCGAATCATGACACCACCGCTACCACTTGTACTCCTTTACGGAAGGGAAAAACCTAATGACAAGCTTGCAGCCGCACTACTTGTTTTATCCTACACAGATGGTACTTTTTTTTTCCCTTTTTTTTTTCTTTTTTGTTTCTTTCAAAAATGGGAGGATATTACCTGAATGGTTTCTTTGCTGACCTTTTTTTCTTAACTTGTAGATATAGGTATATAATACTTTAGATGGTAGGGTTGCAAAAAAAAAAAAAAAGCGCCAACCAGGAGGGGCGACCAAAGGAATAATGAATGCCCCCTAACCCTAAATGTGCAAATAAAAGTTAGCGCAGCTTGTCAATGGATTAACGACGTTGAAACTAAACTTAAGCTTTCTTTTCTCCTTTTACGCACAGATATATATAAACGCTGCCCTGGCTATATGCTTCATGCTATGTATAAGAAAGGCCAATTTTATTTTCACTTCCGGGCAGCAACTTTTATGCGTAAAAGATTGCATCATACCCAACAGGGTTATTTTTCCTTTCTTTAATTATTTCTTTTAAACTCATTGGAGCTTTAAAAAAAAAAAAAAAAAAAAAAAGGGGGAAAGACTGCGCTTCGGTTTTTTTATACCGTACGTTGTTGACCACTCTTGCAGCGTTTGCCCACTTGGCGGTCCATGCAGAGTAACCTTCCCCACCTCCCCCCCCTCTTGACATATTTTTTCGCGCAATCCTTTTTGAAATTTCAAAGAAAAGCACGGATACGCCCCTCGCGCGGCGAAAGCTTCGTCGGCATGTATTTTTCCCCGCCTTCCGTTTTCCTTAACCGTAATTTAGTGAACAAGGGAATTTCCCCCCCCCAACCCCATTTTTTTTTTTCCCACGTACATGCGCAGAGGGCATTGAAAAAGGTAAGCAAAAAAAGGTACGGGAAAAAGGTAAGCAAAAAAAGGTACGGGAAAAAGGTAAGCAAAAAAAGGTACGGGAAAAAAGCATGCAAAAAGGTATGGGAAAAAAGTACGCTAAAATGTACGGGAAAAAAGTACGCTAAAATATACGTAAAAATTACGCAAAAGGTTCCCAAATAGCACAGCGAAAAAATCGAACTAAAAAAAAAAAAAAAGCAAAGTGAAAATTCCCACTTACGTATTTTTATCATTTTGAACGCCTTCAGTTCACCATTTCCAGCGCTTTCAGCGTTTTGGCCATTTTCACAATTTTTACCTTTTTGGCCATTTTCAATGTTTCATCTCTCAGTTTTGCATTTTTAAAAGAGCTTAACCTGTTTGATTATGCCCGAGAGGGGAGAGCAGGGACATCCATCCCTCTCAACGCTTTTGTTTTGAATTGTCATTTTTTTTGCTCATCCGTTTGCGTACAGATATGTACATGTTTGTTTAGAGCCTCCTTTGTGTGTCACCCAGCAGGCGCGAGGTGCTTACGTGAAAGGCCACGCGCGCATACCGCCTTCTGTGCTTATCTCGTTTGTACATACCGCGCATGCGTTATTCTCCTTACATCATACGTGCACAACACGAGGCTCCCATTTTGTTGCGCAGTTCATGGAGGTACATTTTCAAACCGGAAAAGGGGGAAATAAACATAAAAGGGGAAAAACCCAATCAAGTGACGAGAAACAGACATTTGG
>NC_020406.1:1274594-1284603 GCF_000321355.1 Plasmodium cynomolgi strain B
ATTTGTTAGCCAAATAGAGCTAATCCGTTCCAAAAAGCAATTCGCCTTTTTGAAAACTTTCCAGGGATGCTGACATTGTTTGTGTATTAGGCGAACAGCAGCTACCCCTTTCCCCGTAGCGCGTATATACCTATACACGCATGCACACGTGTACGCATAAACACACGTGTGCGCACGTACAGGCAGGCATACCTTATGCATATGTCACGCACAAGCACGCGCACTAGTGCACATACTAACCTGCGAGCAACGCATCGCGTGCAACCAAATGAGTAAGCAGTGGAAGAGCCAACCGGACGAAAAAGTACCAGCCACTCGCCCATCCGAAAAAATGAAAAACTACAACTCTAACAGCTCTAGGAGCAAAATGAAGGGGGAAAAAGGCGCTGCCCAGGGTGCCAGCCATGGCGGTGGGTATAGTGGTGGATACGGCGGCGGGTACGGCGGCGGGTACAGTGGAGGGTACAGCGGAGGATACGGTGGAGGGTACGGTAGCGGGTACGGAGGCGGGTATAGCGGCGGGTATAGTGGAGTTCACAGCTACAACAGCGGCTACTACCCGAACACCGGTTCGTCTTACCACAAAAAAAAAAACAGCGTAAAGTACGGAAAGGGCGCGTACGATAATGAGTACACAAAGGAGAGAGATAAGAAGGGGAAGAATTCCGATGGGAGACCTCACAAAAACGAGCAATCGAGTGGTGGTCACGGGAACAAGGGTAACACGAATAGGGGCAGCTCCAGTAGGGGGGGCCCCAATAAAGGCGTCGACAATAGTGGCCACGTAGGTGGCGCACAGACGCATGAAGACCTTACGGCGTTTAATCTGAACAAAAATGATAGCATCTTCGAAGACGTAGATAAAATCAACAACATCACGTTCGGACACAACGACAATCCCGAAGGGGACTTCTCCTATACCATGAATAACAACCTAATTGAAAATGAAAAAAAGTTATTTAAGTTAAACAAATTGGACAATAAAAATTTGGACTGCTCCGACTTTTTGCGCCTACAAGAAAGGGACATCATTGATAGTAGCTCCGCACATTTTATCAAACGGGAGGATGAAAGGGATCCCTTTTTTGCCCACAACAAGGAGGAGCAGCGGCAGGAGCAGCGGGGGGGGCTTTACGGGATTAACGAAAAAAAGGTGCCATCGAATGAGGCAGGCCATAGTAGCAAGCACATGAAGAACGTCAGCTTCCCCTCCAACAGCAAACAAAGGAACAACGAAAGTGACGACCTGTTCCAGTTTGACAACAAAATGTGTAACCTAACCAAATTTATTAATAAAAATATTTTCTATACAAACGAAAACGATGAGGTGAAAGGAGACGTAATGAACGACGACGAGTCTGTTGAGAGTGCAGACCCATTCAGTTTTATCAACACCCCCGAGAGGAATAAACAGTCAGTACAAAACAAGGCTTTAAGCAAAGGAGGAATTAGAAGCACCTCCAACGATAAAGAACACATGCAGAAAAAAATTTACCCAAAAGGGGAACACCAGAACAGGGACCAAGAAGATAACGAATTCGAGAGAAAGGCAAATATCGATTCGTACAGATACAACGAAAATGATTTCACCAAAATTTATCTGATGAATAATTTTGAACACATCCATGACAGCAACACTTTTAATGAAAATTTCGAGGGGGATTATTTACACATGTTGGGGAGAAAAAATATGAAAAAGGTAAGCAGTAGTAATAACGTCGTGGGGGATCTCCAAATGGGAGATGGCGCAGTGGAATCGGTAGGAATGGAGGGTCTCCTCCCATGGGGACAAGACAATTCTGAGCAGGCGAGAATGTTATCTCATAGCTTGATGAACAATGCGGAGAGGAATTTCTCCATCAGAGGATTGAACGAACGGATGTTGGATGGAAGAAATCATGAACTGGACGAAAATCTGCAATTTTTGAATAGCCTCAGAAATGTGTATGGCCACTTGGGTGAGGAAGAAGGCGGTACGGGGGTGCCCGGCATGCCAGGAATGTCCGCCTTGCCAGGAATGTCCTCCTTGCCAGGCATGTCCGCCATGCCCAGTGTGCGCGATTTGAAGGGAGGACGCAGCCCCGTTATGGATGCCACATACACTAACGATGTGCACCTCCAGGAGGAGAAGCACAACCAACTGCGTCAGATGCAGCAGTTGAGGTTAGCAGCGGAGGAGAACTACCTGGACCCCTCGCGCAAGATATCAGCCAGTCTGGACAACTTGGACAATCTGAGCAATATGAGCAGCCTGGCCAATCTGACCAATCTGAGCAACCTGGCTAATCTAACCAATCTGTACCCCTTCAAGGAAAACGAAATAAACGACGAGTTCCTGCTAAGCATGAACGAAAAGAAACCAATGTATCTTTTGAAGGAGGATGAGTATTACATGAAAAATGATAAAATTAATGACCATTTTGTGAATGATTTGAGGAATTACAAGGGAGATTATAAAAACGAATCGTTTATTTTTCCTGAACAGGAGGATCAGTCAAGTGAATTTTTATTCCAAATGGGTCCCACCAAGGGCATCCATTTGGGGGAGATGCATATAGGAGAAGATATGGGGGCACCTCGACAGGAAGGACTGCAACTTGGAGAGCGATTAATTAGCAGGGAGGTTATCCCCCCCCGAGAGGACTACACATTGAGGAATAACCTCGAAGAAGAAAATTATTACGCCAATTTAAATGAAAAAATAAAGAACGTAAAGGAGGATGAAGATGAGGATGAAGATTTATTGTTGTTTAATCAAGACGGGGATTTAAAACTGGACGTAACCAATGACTTAAACGCGCTGAAAATTTTGAATAACTACTACTTGGATGACAAGGAGAATGATTTTATGCTAATGGAAAAGAACAAGAGTTCGCTGCTTTCCGGGGAGTTGAACTTATCGGGGGGTGCAGGCTACCCGGGTGAGCGTTACCTAGGGGACAGATCACCAAATGGACGGGATAGATATCCTGGGGAAAGGTCGCCAAACGAACGGGAGAGATATCCTGGGGAAAGGTCACCAAATGAACGGGAGGGACACGCTGGGGAGAGGTCCCGTAATGAACGGTCGCCACTGGAGAGATCACCTAATGAGCGCATGTCGCGCGACCGCCTGCAGGCCAACAAACCTGGGGGACACAAGGTGAAAGGCGGGCCTAACTATGCCAAGGATAACCACCGCAGCCGGCACGGCAACCACTTCGAGAAAGGGAACAACCTAACCAACAAGAACTTCCCCAGTGCCCATGTAGGCATGTTACGAGATAGACTTCATCGAAGCACGTCATCCAGTGGGTACATAGACAAATATGATCAGAAAAACTATTTTTACAAAAGCGACAGAATGAAAAATAATAGCAGCAGTAAGGCGTACCAAATGAGTTACTCTCTGTCGTATGAAGGTGGAGGTGGCAAGGGACATGGTCATGCCCTGAGAAACGTGATGAGCAGTGAGATCTACCATCGCACCAATGAGACGAACGAATCGATATGCGAAAGCTTCATAATTCGTTTGAAAAAACAACACATGCTCAAATTAACGAGCTTTCTAAGAATGAGTTATAAAAAAACCAACCTCAATGATCTAAATGATGACCTGTACAACTACTACAGATTTTTGAACAAAATTAATGGAAATATTAAACAGAATAATTACTTTTTCAAATATCGAAATCTCATGAAGAAGAGTGACAAGGATAAGTTACTGAGGATTCAACTCTCCTATATGATTATAAACCCTTCAATACAGAAGAATAGCGGAAAATGGAACTTCAAAAATGAGGCGAAAAATGATGGTCTCGGACAGCCCACCTTGAAGGATGGTCGTGAAGCGGGCGATGGAATTTATAATGATGCAGCAGATCAAGAAGACCACAGGGATGGAAGAAGACGAATCACCGGTGACGACCAGACCGATGGGGAAGCTGACAGCGTGGACAGTGGTGATAGCGAAATTATAAACATCCCTGGTGGAGCGGATAGGATAAGAAACAACTGTCTACCAAACGATGATAATTTTACTATGCTTTATGCCAATGGGGAGGAAGAAAAACTCTACAGCTTACTACATGAGGATAACTTTGACCTGCACAGCGAAAATATACTCAACATTGACCTGAACAAAATATTAAACCTAACGTCCAGCAGTCCAACAGAACTGAAGGGTGACGATTCGAAGGCAGAAAAGGAAAAGAACAAAGAGGGGGAAAATGCTCGTGAGAATGAAAACACAGGTAGAGAGGGTGCCCAGGCAGATCATCCAAACGTGGGAGATAAAGGAGCAACCGAATGTGAAGTCTCCAAGGAGGACAGCGGAAAGAAAGAAGAAACTACCAGCGGGGCTGACAACAAGGTTGGAGGCCAAAACGACGTGTCTAAGTATGATAACACTAAGAAACTGGGCAGATTCGTTTTCGCCACGGTGCATGAACCAAGAAATTTAATAACCCTAGCGAAGAATGATCCCCTATTTGATAGCTACGATGAGGTGGTGGAGAAATTTAAAAATATCATAATAGGTGAGGTAGCCTTGGAGCAGGGACCAAACGGGGAAAGTAAAGAGGACGCATCTACGCCTGTTAAGAAGTGCACCTCGAAGGGCGCAAAAAAGGATGACAAAAAGAAGGATGACAAAAAAAAAGACGACAAAAAAAAGGATGACAAAAAAAAGGAAGAGAAAAAATCCGCACAGGAGGAAGCAGCTCCTGCTACGGCCAAGCTTCTCATGCGAGACGTCGTCACGAAGAAAATGCTGGAGATGATGTGGGACCTCTATATAGACATAAAGAACATTTACAAAGACATAGACAAGTGCCCCTATACACACATTGAAACTATATCAAAATATAATGAAGAGATTAAAAAGAAAAAAAACACTCTCTTTAATTTTATCCTCCTGAAGAAGACCAGCGACGAGGAGACAGTTTGCAGTTCCCTCATGAATAGTCATAACAACTTGTTTTTGAAGAATAACATAAGCAACGTGGACGTTACTGCTAACAAGCATCTTTACCTATACCTGACGGACTCACTCTACAGCACCATCAATAGGAACTTCGAATTCCTCATTTACCCGACCATCGCAGATTTGATTATAAACTTATCCTTCGACGGGACCCATGTGGCGAGGTACGTCAAGCAAGGGTTGGCACCTCGCAGCGATGAGCAGCCAGGTGATGTGCAGCCCCCCCCCAAGGGTAGCGGCACTACATCAGACAGCAACAGTGGCAACACGGGCAACACGGGCAACACTAGCAACATTAGCAACATCTTTGCGCACCGCTTCCCCTTCAAGGACAACCTTGCGCTGCTGGGAAGCTCCACCCAGTTTGGCAAAGTCATCCAGTTTAGCAGAACGTACTGCTACTACAACTTCGGAGGCTACAACGAGTGGGACATTTTAGCCCCCTTCGACAGTACCGCTAACAGTCGTACGAACACTACAGCCAACGGCGCCTCCGTGGGAGCCCCCAAGGAAAAGAAAAAAAAATCCTTCTTCTTCTTCAAGGAGAAGGAGAGTAAAAAAAGTACAAATGACCAAACTAGTGAAGAAAAAGCAAACGAAGCCTTACCCATGCCCCCAAACAGCATGAGAGTACACAACGAGGTAACAAAATTGGACGTGGACACAAATAACCTGAATGAGGAGCTCCAAAAATTGAAGAGTATACACTGCTTATTCGTTAATATCATATTGAAAAAAAAAGGAGCATGCGTGTACAAAAAGATATTAAAAGTTGTAAAAAAGAAAAAGAGAATGACTCTCATTTACTCCCTCTTTAGTAACTACCTTCTTCTCCTTTTCCTCCTTGCCCATGCGGATTATTGTTTCGAAAATATGCTCCATTATGAGGAGTTCCTAAAGTTGCAGCTCCTCCACATGAACGCGAACATAAACACACTCAATAAGTTTATTAAGAATGAGAAAATGCAAAACATATTTTTCATGAATGAACACGAAGCTCATTTGCGAAATAGCGGGTTCCACCAATTTATTAACATTAGGTGTAAACTCTACAGTAGTAATGTTTATTCATCACTGTATATCTACCTTTTGGATGTATCTCTGTCCTATTTGTTTACCCCCGGCATTGGTATTGCTTACGTGCAGAGTATCTTGGCTCTCCTCCTCTATTACAACTACGTGCATTTGTACATAACGAAGCTTCTCTTTTACAAGGTGAGTACTGTGCGGAGCGTCCGGTTCAGCGGCGGTGTGACGTCACTTCCCATGTTTCACCACCCCACGCGGATGCTTGTACAATTTTTTGCATTTTCTGACTCCTTTTTTTTTCCCCCTTTACCCTTTAGAGTGGAACCGCCCTCTTAACCATTTTCCTTGTCAAAATTATCCCCTACGTTAAGGATTTTGACAGGTTTGTTCGTTTGCTCGTTTGTTTGTTTGCTTGCTTGTTTGCTTGTTTGTTCGTTTGTTCGTTTGATTGTTTTTTTTTTCCCATTTTGGAAAGCGCGCAAAAGTGGAGCCCCCGTGTGTGCGAACAGCCTCTGCATGGGGTGCAGCATAGCATGGCTACCCCATGCCGCGTATTTGCTTCCCACCTTGCCGCCGATTATGCCGCCTGACATGCTTCCGTTTCCCCCACCCCCACCGCAGAAACCTCATAATATGCTTCCTCTACTCTGTGCTGCATAGCGTGTTCTACATCCTGTGCAACATCTTTGCGCACCGCCTGGAGGAGGAGAGGCGGGAACACAAGGGACCCGAATCGGAGTTGCACATGAAAATATTAATGAGCATGCCAAACGAAATTAGCTTTTACAAAATTGTGTACAAGAGTGTGTGTAGTTATTCCCACCAGGACAGCTTCTTCGAGGAGGAGATCGCCAGCATGCTAGAGTAAGTCTCCACTTCGAAAAGTCGTAGGGGGGCCTAGGGGGTATATGCATGGCTTTCCTAACCCCACATTGCTACTAGCCGTGTGCCCTCCGCCATCCTGTCCACATTATGTATTATTATCGCGCCACCACTTCATCTCACCCCTATGTGTTTTCCCCTCCTCCCTTTTTCTCACCACAGAGATTTAGGAAAGGATCCCATCGTAAAGGTCATAATGAACTACATTCAGAAATGAGAGAGAACTGCCTGATTTTTAAGGATAGGCCCAAATTCGGTTAGCGTCATTTACGACAGCATAGTGGTTCCTTGGGAGAAAGCTGACTTTTCTTTTTGTCTTTTAGTTTATTTATGGTTGGACAGCTTAAGAGGGAAGGGACACACCCCCGGGGGGTAATAACCTCCTTCCCCCCCCCCTACATGTTATCAACATCATAACGTTGTCGTCGTACCCATTTGGCTACTTCTTTTTTTTTTTTTTTTTTGTCCCATTTACATACGCGAGAAGTACACCTTGGTTGAGTCAAACCAGAATAAAAAATCGAGGTGGAGTAAACCTACCGTTGTGTAGTGTCCTCCCGAAAAAAAAAAAGGCACATTCGCATAGAGTACATTTCTGTAGGAAACTCGTGTGGAGTGCGTGGGACGTGTTCTGGCTTGGCGTGTATTCACTGTGCTCGCGAAGTTTATGTGTGTATACAAAGGGGGCAATGCTTCATCGTGTTCCTGCTCAATTGTGTAGTGCGCATTTGGGGGGGGATGTAAATATATGTATGCACCCATACGTATGCACCCATACGTATGCACCTATATGTATACACACATAAGTACACACACATAAGTGTACACATATATATGTGTGTACGCGTGTGACTCCGCCCCTGCCCTGCTGGGGGGGGGCAATTGTACCACTCAACGTAGGAAACGCAAAAGCGTACATAAATTTGGTAAAAGCGAAAATGTGAAAAAAAAAAGCTATAAACATGTGCAGACGGGGGAGGGGATTTTTTAAAAGCACTGGAGGATAAAATTAACGCCGCGCACGCGACAAATGAGGCGGATCCACACGAAAGGACCTGGGATGAACAAACGAACGTGGGGGAGCAGCACCATGAACGTTTAACACTTCTCCCCTACCCCACCCAAAAAAAAAGTAAATTAAAAAAAAAAGGGAATAAAAAAAAAGGGAATAAAAAAAAAGGAATAAAAAAAAGGAATAAAAAAAAAGAATAAAAAAAACTTAGTAGACGCTCTCCTTCCTGTTGCTAATATAATTTTTAATGTTGGGCAAGTTGCTAATAAACTCGTTATGGGCCTTCAGCAGCGGAAAATTTTTTAAGCTGTTTGGGTACTTTGTTTCGATGTCATCATATAAATAAAAAACAGCCAAATCGGCGTACGTTAAATCATCGCCAACGAAATAATTGCAGTTGTTTTTTTTCAAAATGTTCTCAAAATAACCTGACCATTTAGGCAACTCCTCATTAAGAAAGGTAGTCTCATTCTGCTTAAACAAATTTGTGTTGTTAAATTTATAATGTATATCTTGTACTCCACAAAAAATCATGTCTGCGTAAAATTCGTTCAGCTCACTATTCCCACTTATTTTGTACTTCTTTGATAGATACCTTACTATGGCTTGACTTTGTGCAAATATTATGTTGTCCATTTCTAGTATGGGGACTTGGTTAAAGGGGGTTTCCTTTTCCTTTTTGAAGTTCTTAAACTCGATGAAGGCGTCTCCATTTTCGCCAAAGCGCTTGTCTGTGTACTTGATGCCCAGGTAGGCGAAGATCAGCCGAATCAGCTCGGCTTTGCCCCTGCAATGGAGAGGCGGTCAAAGTGTGGTTAAGAACGGTTAAGAGGCGGCCAGTGCGCGCTTAAGAACGGTTAAGAGGAGGCCTGTGCTCGGATGCAAAGCAGCCACGGCGCGAACTATGCCCATTGAACCGCACGACTATGTGCGCACTCCCCCTTGTGCACGCCGCCTTTTTCCCCCTTTCTTACCTCGCGTCGAAGTAGTATAGGACTATCTCCTCCGCCATTTTGGTGTGCAACGAAAGACTCGTGGATCTCTTTCAAATTCTCAAAATGGAAATGTGCAAAGTGTGTATATGGACTGGTAGTCGCGATGTGCAGATATTCTTCATCCCCCCTCCCACTGCTACTGTTCCGAGCGGTCTCCAAAAATGTGATGTCTGTCTCAACTGATCAGGAAAGGCGCGTGTCGGTTAAAGCGTCACGATTGATTGTAAACACGAGCGGCAGGGAGAGAAATGTCTGTGTGAAAGGTGCCTCACTTCACTGTTTATTTGGATCACTGCCCGTTTATTTCGTTTCTCCTCCTCTGCTTTAAGCCACTGAGCATTTCCAATCCGTTTGGGGCGAAATTAAAAATATTGAACGAAAAAAAAAATTATGTATGGCAAATGGAGGGATGAAACAAAAACCACTATATGTAGCAGGTCACTGCATTCGTATATCTCACTTTTTCCGACGGCACAACTTTGGAAGACCCCCTTGCGCTTTTTGGACTATGAACAAATCGCAAAAAAAATAAAATGAAGAATGATGAATGAAGAATGATGAATAAACAAACTGAACAAACAGCTGTGCGTAACACACGCGTTGGGGGATAGCAACGTGGTGAAGCGGCAAAATAAAGGGGATTTTAAATTGGGGGAGTGGGAAAGGCAAAAACTGACGAAGCAGGAGAAATTTTCCATCCAAATTTGTAGCAAGCAGCTGTTTGTTTTTGAAAGAAGGGGGAGACTGTGGAATGCAATAAAACTGCGTCGCAGCGGTGAAGTGAAGAAGTTACGAATTAAAATTGGGACGATGTTCCAACGTGACACAGGTGCGGGGTGAAAAAGTGAGGCCTATATCGTACTCTTTAAAGCATTCCAACGCTCGGCTTACGTTGCTGCGTATGCAATGGGGTCACAGTGTTTGCATCGATGTTTTCATCTACGTTTTCTTCTATGTTTTCATCGATGTTCGCGCCGGCCTTATGTGCCCTTTGCTTTGGGGGAAAAACATTCTGCGCAAAAAAAAAGGAGCGCTTAAAAAAGGGTCATCGCCTGGTCGTACTGGATGGATGCGCATGTATGTACATATCCGTATGGATACATTTGGAGGAAAAAAAAAAAAAAACAA